>NC_068986.1:31056432-31061784 GCF_001194135.2 Octopus bimaculoides | reverse complement strand
TATATCTATATATATATATATCTATATATATATATATCTATATATATATATATCTATATATATATATATATATCTATATATATATATATCTATATATATATATATATCTATATATATATATATCTATATATGTATGTATATATATATATATATGTATATATATTTCTCTTAGGCATAGTGATACGAATAACCTGGTGTTAGAAATCAGTATACATATACATCAGAAACAAGCATCAGTTGAGTACAGAGCAGTAATAAGAAATTAGAATGACAAAGAAATTATCAATTAAGTTATCAACTTCATTAGCTAACAGCTGTTTCTGCTATAAGATGCAATGCAGTCATAGTTGCCCTCTAGCTTCATCAGAGCTTCAAGCATGAAGTGCACTTCAACTATGAGTGCATTGCATCTTATAACAGAAACAGCTGTTAGTTAAAGAAGTTCGTAACATAACTGATTATTTCTTTGTCATTCTAATTTCTTATCTATCTATCTATATTGTGAAGACAGTGGGGGTGGCAGGGCCAGTGATTAAGGCGTTCAGCTCATCATAAAGTCATGGATTTGATTTCAGAACAGGACAGCGAGTTGTGTTCTTGAGCAAGGCACTTTATTTCACATTGATCTGGACTACTCAACTGAAAATGAGTGCTGTAGTAGTCCTCTCTCCTCTAGTCTGTCATATCCTCAATGTTCCACTGTGGGTCGTGGTTGGGAGGGCCAAGAAAGTGTCTATGTCTGCTTGCAACTACGTAGGCATCTAAAACAATATAGTTGTTTGTTTGTGTGTGTGTGTAGATATACATAATTTGAGGGAGATTTAGCTGCTGTTTCTAGAAAATTGAGTGACTACATAAAAGCTCCATATTGGTTCTCATAGGCTCGGTAGATGAGAGCTGTTATTGTTTCAAAGTTAAGTATGAAGAAGAACAAGCTGTCATCAAAATCAAAGGTTTTTAATGTTACATATAGTTGTTACTTAGACCTGGGTCAGCCGTGAATAACAGCTTGCCAGTTGTGATCATAATGGCTTTTTCTCTAATCTACATTATCTAAAGTGTCCCTCCATTTATAAGTTAAAAGAAGTATGATTTGAGGAGGATTAGGTTGCTATTTTTAACAGGTTGAACAGCCACATAGAGGCTCCCCTGTTGGCTCACTTATCTTAGAGTACTAGTCACATGTGAATAAACTATGAGGGAATGCTGTCAGCTGATGAGAGTGAAAGAACACTAAACTGGTGTGTGGCTGTGTATGTCTCTGGGTGGGAAGAGGTAAAAAGCTATGATGTGATTTGACAGTTGACTGAAGTTTATATTCAGGTAATTCTTTCATGTGTGATTTGCTTCATTACACATGTTATTAATTCACTTGAAGACAGTAAAAAAATGGATATTGAAAGAGAAGAATGTCTCTTTGTGTTGCTGAGTAGTTGGTATGATGGAAAGTATTGTCTAGTCAAAAGCTTTTGCTACAGCCAAAGCTGTTCAGATCCATGGATGATTTCTAAATGTAATATAAATAGCATTTCATTTAATGTGCTTAAATCTAGACAAGAGATTGAATAAATAAAGAACAGTTGTTTATTAATAATTATCTCCAGCAGCAATACACTTGTTGTGCTTTCTGATGTGGTTTTTGCAACAATGTGTGTATGATTATAATGTCTGAGAACACGTTAAGAATTAAGATAAGTATTGATTAAATATTTCCATGTTTTGGTTCTGGGAAAGGAAATAGAATTTTTTATTTTTTATTATATGTTTCCTAAACTGAGTTAACTATGTTTCTGGATTAAAAAGGAGGCGGGTAGGAGAAAAAAAAAAAAAAAATGAAAAGAAAAGAAGGAAAACCAAAACATTTCACTTTTTGTTAATTTTGAGTTATCCAAAATCAATCTCGAAACTCACATTTGATTTTAATCTCTTGTGATTTATTTCAGCTGCACAAGTGTTGTTAATAAAGAAAGCCAACTCGTGGTTTTTGAGTTCATGTCTCTTTGAAAATGTCTATATTTAAATGAGTAGTTTTGTTTGTTCAATGCCAGTTTCTCCGTGCTTTCATGAGTTGGATGAGGACTTTTAGTTGAAGCAGGATTTTACAGCTGGATGCTCTTCCTGTCACCATCTCTTGCCTGCTTTTTAAGTAAGATCTTCAGTCATATTGGCAACAAGAAATGTAAACATCATGTCACTGTTTCACCCAAGTAAAGCCATGGAATACCAGCATTCACACACACACACACACTCTCTCTCTCCCACTCTCCCATACAGTTTCCCTCTATCGTTCATAAGGCATTTGTTTGACATGGGGGTTATAGTAGAAGATACTTGTGCATTGTGTCCATACTGGGACTGAACATGAAACCTTGTGGTTACAAATCAGTTGTCTTAACCATGCAGTCATACCTGTACTTATAAAGTAGTGTAGACCTGATTATTATTGACTATTTTCTCTTTAAAGATTTCTTTCTAAATTTCATCTGTAGCTAACAGGCAAAATTGGTTTTCTCTTGTTGTGTATGCCAGCTTTGAAGTAGGAACTAAAGTGCTAGGTTAATGAGTCAGCGAAATGTTTATGCCGTACTTCAGTTGTAGCTCACTTATTGACCGAAGAGATGTTTACTGTTAAGTAATGGCATTGAATACAGTTGAATGTAGTCTTCGATGAGATCACTATCTCTCTCTCTCTTGGTAGCAAGCACATATGCACCGACATATGTGTGCACAATGAAACCATTACTCATTAGATCTATTTAGGGATTATGGTAAATAAATAGCTTAGCAAACTTTCCAAGAAGAATTGATTGTTTCCAGGAATTTTCTACTCGAATGAAATTTGAATTTTATTGATTCTTTGAGTCAGAACTTTTCTTTTCTTAGCTCCATCTATATTATCAAAAGTATGTCACTATGCAAAATATGTGTTGTTTTTCTGTTTGTTTGTTTTTTTTCTTTTCTTCTTTGATCAATAATATTCTAGTCTATATTTTGGAATAATTATAACTCGGTTTGCATGTCATTCATTCAATACTTTGTTCCTCTATACTGCACGTTTAGAGAATGGAATTCTTTTGAGGCAAAATTGCTGTGCTTTAGCTTTAGATTTTTGTGTCTTATCTTCCCCTAGTAGCATATTTAATAATTAAAGTTCACAAAGCCAAGTATAATCTAAATCACTGCTTCCAGATTTTTTTCTTTTTATTCAGTTCACTTTAGAACAGAAAAAATAGTGATCCACTATGAGCCTAAAGCCCAAGAATTTAATCTAAAAAACGTTTTTTTAGCATATATATAAATATTTTGAACAACAGAAGTTTATTCAGTTAATAAAGAGTAGTTATCTGGGCAATCATCATCATCAGCATCATCATCATTTAACATCTACTTTTCCATGCTGTCATGGTTTGGACTGTGCTTATTTGAGCAGATTTTCTCTGGCCAGATTCCGTTCTGTCACCAACCCTCATCTGTCTCCGTGCAAGGTAATATTAATCCAAGCCAGACATGTTCTCACAGGATATTGGAAATAAAGGATACTGCTTATGTGACAATGACACTCTTTTACAACTGTGGTGTGATGTCAAGAGAAGGAGACACAAAAGCGCATGCAAACACACACACACACACACGCACACGTATGTACACGTTGAGCTTCTTTCAGTTTCTGTCTACCAAATCTCACAAAACTTAGGTCAGCTTGGAGCTATAGTAGAAAGACATTCACCCAAAGTGCCATGCAGTGGGACTGAACCCAGAACCATGTGGTTAGGACGCAAATTTTTTACTACACAACCATGCATGCACCTATAATATATATTTAGAATTTCGGCTTGTAATTTTTAAATATAATTTTATTGTTTTTGTGATGTGCCTAGTTACATCTCAGTGTGCATGATTGTGCCATAATAATTCTGTTTGGAAAGGCAGCGAGCTGGTTGAATCTTTAAGCATGCCAGGTGGAATGCTTAGTGGTATTTTGTCTGTCTTATGTTCTTAGTTCAAATTTTACTGAGGTTGACTTTGCCTTTCATCCTTCCGGGGTCGATAAATTGACTGGCCTCCTCCCCAAAATTTCGGGCCTTGTGCCTGGAGTAGAAAAGATAATGATCTATTTGGAGACCATTCATGCAGATAGTGAAATATAGATATGAATAGCATTGTCTACATTCAGATATGTCTTGGTCAGAATTTCTGACCATAAGTTTCCTTCCAGTTGTCCAATCAACTGAACTATCGGGTTCATTGAATTAGTAAGTGGCTGAGTATTCCACAGACATATATACCCTTAATGTAATTCTCATACAGAATCTGTGTGCCAAGGCTGGTCCTTTGAATTGTTAGTGCAATTTACCTGATGAGATTCAACACAAATTCCGTCCACTCAGTTTCACTCACAAGTCAACCCTAGGATATAAAGACACGTCCAAGATGTCACACAGTGGGATTGAACCCAGAACCTTGTGGTTGCTAGCAAACTTCTTAGCCATTCAGCTATACTGCTTTTACACTATCGTTAATAACTCCTGAATTATTAATTATATGTAATCTTTCATTTTGATGCGTACGGTGTATGGAATCTCTGTTTCTATGTATTTCCTGAAAATATAATCACTTTCAGTTTAGAAAATCTGCATCAAGGCTTATTCTATTCTTTCTCTAAAAAAAAAATGCGATTAAAAGAAAAAAAAAAAAGAAATTTTCTTTCATGCTGGATTCCCTTTCTCAAGAGCAGGTGTTTCACAGTTGAATACCCTCTGTTACAGTAACCACCCAACCATGCTGTATGTGGTACCTACTTTCATCTAGCACAATACTTTTGAGCAGAGTTTCGCTACATACTAAATAAGAAATGTGATCGATTAATCTTAATCGTTTTCTTACTTTGTAATATAAATGGTTTCAGCATAAGTCATCTGAATGTGTATGTATATAAATTTGTATGTATGTGCTGTATAAATTTGTGTGTACATGTACTGTATAGATTAGTCTGTGTGTGTATTCCAGTGTCCATTACCTTCCTAGGCCCTCTATAACAGTTGTGTGTTTGCATGTGTGGTACTAATAATTTGTTTATTTCCTAAATATGCATTTAAATATTTTAGAAGCTTTTATTGAATTACCATATTTATTTACTTCTACTATTCAGAGGTCAAATGCTTTTGAGGTCAACTCCATTCATTCACACTGAAAATTGAAACAGTAACTATCAGCAAATGTCATAGGGGGGGGGGGATGAGGTTGTGTGATTATTTTGTCTATGCATATTTCCTTGTAAATATTGACCTTGTACTAAAAATGGAAATCAGTTTTGAGGGTCACAATTATCTAAATGTCATTTTCCCAGTTTTC
>NC_068986.1:31053452-31056138 GCF_001194135.2 Octopus bimaculoides | reverse complement strand
GTAATATTCTTTGTATTTTTATACAGTATATATATAAAATCTGTATCTTTTACCTGTTTCAGTCATTAGACTGCGGCCATGCTAAGGCACCGCCTTGGACTTTTAGTTGAATGAATTGACCCCAGTACTTATTTTTTAAGCCTAGTACTTATTCTATTGGTCTCTTTTGGTGAACCGCTATGTTACAGGGATGTAAACACACCAACACTGATTGTCAAGTAGTGATGGAGGGGGGGGGGGTAAACACAGACACACACATAGATTATATATACGACAGGTTTCTTTCAGTTTCCGTGTATCAAATCCACTCAGATGGCTTTGGTCGGTCTGAGGCTATAGTAGAAGAAACTTGGCCAAGGGGCCACGTAGTGGGATTGAACCCAGAACCACGTGGTTGGGAAGCAAACTTCTTACCACACAGCCACTCCTGCACCTATATATAATATTCTTTACAATATTTTGTCATATATATTATATGAAATATAAATTATGTCATGTAGTGACAAATTGGTTTATGTTGTGAGTTCAAATCCTTCAAGGGTCAACTCTACCTTTCATCTTTCAGGGGAGGATGGGTCAGAAAAATAAACTATGGGTCTATTTAATCAGTGGTACTCTCCTACCTTCCCAAATTTATGTCCTTGTTTCCATTATTAGAAATCAGTGTTATTATTAAAGTGTAGAATAACCAAAGCGATAAAATATCAGTATTTTGGCTCCTGGATTGAATTTTGGCCTCTGTTGCAGATGAATGTTATTTTCCCTTATAATGATTTGTTAAATCGATCAGTTGTGCATGTTCAGAGGAAAGCTTTCCAAATTGCTTTTTGCATCACATTGGTAATGCATAATAATGTTTTACCACTTATGTTCATTAAATTGAAATAGAACACTAATTCTCTTTAATTGAATTTCTTTAGAACTGAAGTTAGAATTGTTATTGTAAATTATAAAGAAATCATTACCATTATTACAAAATAAATAAATTATTGAGAGTAATGAATTGACAAAATTATTAGAGTTCTGGAAATAATGACTAGTTCTGAATTCAAATTTGCTTTTCTCCCACTGGGGTTCATAAAATAAGGTACCAGCCAAGCACTTGGATTGATGTCATCCATTAATCTCAGCCCTTCAAAATTTTCCGGCCTTGTGGCTAAATCAGAAACTGTTATTGTTTTTAAGGTAGCAAACTGATAGATCTCAGTGGTCCATATAATGCTTAGTGGCAATACTGTTCTTTACATTCTGAGTTCAAATCCCTCTGGAGTCAAATTTGCCTTTCATCCTTTTGGGAATTAGTCAAATAAAGTATCACTGGGGATCAGTGGTATTTGCTATCCCCCTCCCCTCAAAATTGCTGGCCTTGTACCTAGATCAGAAACTATTAATTATTATGTTGTTGCTAAATAGACCGAATAATTGAATTTCAAATTTTCTGAAATATCTGAAGGCCTTATTTTTCAGAACAGCGAAGTGGATTCTTTAACATGCACTTATTTCAATATTATTGGTCATCAATATTGATTTAACTTGTTTTCCCATGGTTACTTCAGTTGGGTGTAATTACATGCACACATGCATACAATTCCATGCAGTTCAATTTTGGCTTAATTTACATAGATACACCTCTCTCTCTCTACTCTCTCTCTCTCTCTCTCTCTCTCCTCTCATCTCTTTCTACTCTCTCTGCTCTCTCTCCCTCTTTTATATATAAAATAAAAAATGTATTTGGTGTTGTCAATCAATTTATGAAAACAACAAAACATTTACTGATACATTTACTATTAAGTCTTTTGAGTTGGCAGGGACTTCAAATTTTGCCCTTAATGGTTTGTTCAATCAACACTGATTGAACAAGCCATTAAGTCAAAATTTGAAGCTCCTGTCAGCTCGAAATTGCTCCCACGCATGCGTGCACACACACACACACACACACACACACACACACACACGGTAAAGAGATGGGAGAAAAAGTACTCAATATGTGAAGCACAGTTTATTTATATACTTGAAGCTAATGATTCAATCTGGTGCTACTGGGTTGCAATTGTACAGGTGACAGAAATATTCTTTCTGACACCTGAAGGATTACACACGGCAAGTATTATTAGAGTGAATCATCAATTCTGAATGATATATATGTATATGTATGCATGCATATTTGTATATGTGTGTATGCATGCATGCATGCATGTTTGTTTGTTTGCTCCCCCAGTTGCTTGACAACCAGTGTGGGTTTGTTTACATCCCTGTAACCTAGCAGTTTGGCCAAAGAGACTGATAGAATAAGTACCAGACTTAAAAATACGTTCCAGGTGGTTGATTAGTTCGGCTTAACTCTTCAAGGTGGTGCCCCAGCATGGCCATATTCCAGTGACTGAAACAAATAAAGCTAAAAGATACACACACATACACTCTGTTTCTACCGCAACTGCATACAGCTATAGTCTTAAGGAGATTGCTTCTTAGTATTATTGTAGTAGAGATTATATAGCAAGACTATTTATGAGCTCTAAGATAAAAAAAAAAAGTAATTAACTGTAAGGTGACAAACATTTTCACAAATTACTATTGCCCACATGATGTGCCACTTCAGGTTGCAGGTGTAAACATAGTGACCAATTTCAGGGGCTAACAAATGATATATTTAGCTATCTGATAACATGTATTTGGATTATTTCCG
>NC_068986.1:31043286-31053183 GCF_001194135.2 Octopus bimaculoides | reverse complement strand
TATATATATATATATATATATATATATATATATATATGTGTGTGTGTATGTGTTTGTGTTAGGGCTCTTAATTTATGCTATTCTAAATTTAGGTATTCTGGATGTTGAAGTGTCTAATGTTATCATAATCGATGATATCATTAGCAAGCCAATGTTTGTATTTGGCCTACTAACCAAAATATTGGTGATGCATATGCCATTACGCCATAATGTATACTGTAATTTGTCTCTGCCTGCGATACTTAACTTTTAATGAGCTAGCCCACCTGGCTGTATGTAGGTACAATGAGAAGACACGGTTCACTGTTATCACCACTGGTGACACTGTATCATTGAAAACTGTTTCATTTGCAGTGCTGTATTCATATATTCCCACAGGCATAAACTTATTGTGTATTGGTTTTTCTTATTTCATTGGAGCAGATCAGTTGCAATTATTTAATGACATAAATACATGGCTAAGCAATAAATTTACAGTTACTTCAATGGACATCTCACAGTATCTGTGGAGAAAGATCATACTTAAAATATAAAAGGTCATTGATCGTTTTCCTACCTGCTTCAATCAATTTTGTAGATGCTAATATAATCACTACATGTTCACTCGCTCTGCCAGAAATTGCAGCTGAATCTCCTTCAAATCACACCCTACTGAAAAAGAGGGACATATTAGATAATATAGTCCTAGATACATTGTGCCTGTACATCTTGAATGCCTTTAATCTTTTAATTATGCAATCAAGGTTGACCTGAGGTTGCACAATTACAACATTCAGATATTTCACCCTACCCAGCCTGTCATATGCTGATAAGTTTCAAGGAAGGAATAAATTCTACGTATTGATTCTTCACGATTTGTTTCCTTTATGTAGTTTAATGCAATTTATTGACAAGTGTAATTAAATTTAGTGGAGACCATTCCAGTTCTATCAATCCATTGTAATGGACAATATTTTCAATTTTATTTCCAAGACATCAAATAATATAGTAATTGTTACTTCAACTTTTAAAAATTGTTCTCACCCTATTTTCAACCCTATACTATTTTTAGCCTGTAATTCTAGTTACTCAGTTTTTAAAATATAAACCTCTTAATAAAGATTTACATTTGAATGAAATCAAATTGAAATCAAGATTTAGATGATTGTTGCACTTCAGATTGATTTGGTGTCTATTCCTGATGGTGAAGTAAATTGAAGCATTCTCAAAGTGTTCTTATGAGAAACCACAGAATATCCATGATGGATTTTAAGTCATGACCTATAAGCAGTTTGTGTATCCAAGATTACAATTGTAATCTTAGATGCACACCACTTGATCTGAAAAGAGCTGAGAGTGAGAAAAACTTGGTCTAACGAGTACAGACTTAAGGCAAAGCTGTAGTTATATAATATATGACCTTTGAATCAGTGGATTCTATGTTTAATGCTTTCACATACTCTCTTGCACACCTATGTGTATGCATACACTTAACTTTGATAGTTTGTAGTTCCAGATGAGTCTTTAATGAAAGATGAAACTAGGATGATTCTTGTTCCATCCAATTTGCCTGTAGCCATATGGTTTAACTGCAAAGGTTTACTGCACTGAGATTAGCTATGTTTATTAAACATAGATATGATTCTGTATATCTGTTTGTTCATAATTCATGCTGTTGCTACTCTCATTATGTATGTCTAAAAATTCCTTTACCTTTACATGTTATTGCAAATATAATTTATTTAAGATTTTTTGTTACAAATGGAAGAATAATGTTTCAAGCTGTGTTGTCTCATCAGTGTTTCAATGCCTTCTTGATCTTATCTTCTGGTTGAAAACATTTGAACTAGCAATGTATTGCTGTGTTTTGGTTGTTTTTAATCTAGCTACAGATGCATTAAAACATTGTTTACAATCTCTTGTTTCTCATTAATTGTCTGTGTACTTTTACTTCTCTGTCTCTTTGCATCCGGAATCTGCTTGTCATTGAGATTTGGCCTGGCTGTTGATGTCAGATGCCAGTTAGCTATTAGTTATGTGTCATTCATGTATTGAGTTTTGGATGGGATTTACAAATTGAGATAGATTTGATGACCCAGTTTCTAAATTTGTTAAGATATTTCTGTTGATGATAGTTGTGTTAATCAAGTGTTTTTTTTGCCCTTTTACCCCCCCCCCCCCTTGTTTTCTGTCCATTTTTGTCTTGTTTTGTGGTGTAATAATATATTACAATGGCAGTTTATTATAAATGCATTATCAGCCATAGAAAAAAATATACACAATACATTTTCGTAACTAGCTAAAACTTGACATCAGCTACCAAATCACGTCTCTAACTACAAGCTGAAACTTAATGCCAATGGCCAGAAAATGTAATGTGTAGAGACAGTTAATGAGAAACTGACATGTAAAAATTATTTTCATGTTCCTTTTTTAAAATAAAAATAAATATAAAGTAAACAAACACAGGAACTACAACCATATTTACATGTATTTTCATCCACAAGATAAGATCAAGTAAAACATGAACTGTTGGGAAGTACAATGGACCTTAGAACATGAATCTATCAAATGTTAATGGAAAGTATTCATAAAAAATGTGAATAGTGCAATAAAAAAAAAATTGAAGAGTGTGTGCTTGTGTGTTTATGCATACATGCAAATGTTTGTGTGCTTATGCGTTTATATGTGTGTGCACATACAGACCCATCTTCTTTTAGGCATATCTCCATAGTAAAGAAATACAAGTTGCCTGTGGGTGTTTCCGGTATTCACTGACATCACTTCCTGTTTCATAAGTGGTTGAACACATCCTATGAAACTCAAAATAGTTTACACACAGACAAACATAATTACACACAATATATATATGTATATATATATATATATATACACACACACATATACATACATTATAGCAACTCATGTATTCACACACACATATACACATTAATATGTTTACATACATGTGGTGACACTGTGCCAAAACAGGTGTATGTGTGTATGCATACGTGCATTCCTTCAAGAATGAAAGA
The DNA here is from genome assembly GCF_001194135.2 of Octopus bimaculoides. Taxonomy (NCBI): domain Eukaryota; kingdom Metazoa; phylum Mollusca; class Cephalopoda; order Octopoda; family Octopodidae; genus Octopus; species Octopus bimaculoides. Next base: position 31,050,169 of record NC_068986.1, on the reverse strand, counting down.
TACATTAGAGAATGCAATGCCTGATAAGCCAAAAGGCAGACAGTCATGGCTGGAAAGCTTTCATCATGTCTCCTCAATATTCCCTACCTCAGTGGTTCTTAACCCTTTTTGTTGTCATTTCTCCCCTTGGCTTGATGTATTTCGCTATTTTCCTCCTTGCTCCTGTGCAAAATATACACCGAATAATCTCTATATAAAAACAAATGCTAATGCCAAAATGGTGTTTGAGCTCATGTGTTAGTGCTGGTTACCTATCCAACTTATGAAAACATGGGGAAATGGAACAGGATGATGATAATGATAGTGATGCCAATACTGAATTGTTGTAAAATTTAGATAGACTAATATGAATATATTCTTTTTGTTGATATTAATCTATTTCTATTTATATGTGTATATTTTCTTTTGGCTTGAAGATTATCACTGAATGCTTTTATTCGTTCATTCTCTTATTTCCATGATTCATTCAATGAAATGTCAAATACAGTTTGTATCTCTGCTTGGTATTTGTTCTTTGATACTTGGCAACAACAATAAGAGTTAATAAGTTTTATTTATCGTGACAACGTGTCTCATTGATCATAAATCTTATAAGTTTCTTTCATTTTCTCTGTTGCTGTGATTACAGAATGTTTTACGGAGAACATCTATTATAACACTGCATCAGCAAGAACAGGTTAAAATTATAGTGCTGCTAAAAATGGGATGTTCACTTTCTCTCTTTTTAGCTATTAAAACTTTAATTTTTTTACAAATTCTGATGCATTAAAAAAAAAATTCTTACATTGTGTTCAACCTAACCTAGATGTGTGTGTGTGAGTTACCCCTCTTTTTGTAGTTGCATGGGTTTCGACAGGCTTTCAATGTAATATTTATTAATCTGTGCTTTCCACCTATAAAAACCAACGATCTCAAGCCTGACCTAACTTCCATTTCTTTATTTGGATTAACTCCACAACTGTTGGTGAGAAATCAAAGGACATTAATTCACACCTGCCATTGTTATAATCAATTGAACAAATGCGAAAGATAATTATTTGTCTTTTACAACAAATTGCAGCTTCACACAGCAGTGAAAAATCTGAACTGCATTATATCGAATTCAGCTCTTTTAGTCTAACTTTGCTGTCACTATTTTTACTACTTTCATAATTTGATCTGCCAATTCGAATTCTCACCAGTGCATTTCCTTTATTTTTGCTGCAATCAGGATTGGTATTCTGATGCTACTTGTTAATACTTTGAACAGTCTTTGTAAGCAAGTGACAAATGGCATACTAACCAGTCTGATATAAATGTCTATTTCTGAATTTTGCTAAGCTTTCTGATAATTTTTATATCAACATCTATTTCTGAATTTTGTTGAGTTTTATCTCTTCTCTATGCTTATACGCATCATCTCCTGTTTGATCTCAGCTGATCCTTCTTGATTACACTGGAGCAATAAATAGATATCTGCTATCTTATTCATCTTCTTCATTATCAATGTCCAGGTTGTAGATGACAGTAAAAGCACTTAATACTCTATAACATCAAACACAGTTCAGGCAGCCATAGCAGATGATCATTACCCGTCAGCAATATACACATGAGTGCTTATATGCACCACGAACCCATGCGAGATGTATTTTCGAGGTAAATGACAGTATTCTGTGTTTTAATACAACATTTACTTTTAGTGGGAGATAAATATTACCTTTTGGTATTAATACTGCTTCTGTCACTATTAATTACTATTGATTAATAAACAAAATAAATAGTGAATGAATGTATGTTTTAAATAGCTATCATGACTCAAGCAAGGTGCAATTGTAACATAAATATGCCAATTCCATTCCCTCCTCCGTCATTTTCACTTCCAATGATCTTTTACTCTCGTGTCATTTTAGGAGCACTTTTATATGACATCCAGATAAATGACATGTTATTCAAAATTAGATTTCTTCACTTACCTTCTGAATATACCTCATCCCACAACTAAGCTTGTTCTTATAGCCATACCTTCTACATATTGCTTGTTGTTGTGTTGGCCTTTCTGCTTTAGTTAGGAGACTGACTGGCCTGTTTAGTTTTTTTTCTTCTTCTTTTGTCTGTTTTTGTGTCTCCAGATAAGAATAGACACAAATATCTCTAATCTCTGTGTGTGCATGCATGATTATGTTTACTACTGTAAATCTGTGGCAAGTTGGTTTTCTTTCTGATCAAAAGCATTCCAGCAATAACCATTCTGACTTTTTATCAAGCATAGCATACCTTGGAGAACACTATCTTAACGTGTTCTTATTTGGATATTAGGTGATACTGTGAAAAATGATTTGGCTGCTATTTCTTGCAGGCTGGATGGCCCTCTACATCATGTATTCAAAAATGTAAATATAAATTCTATATCTATCTATCTATCTATCTATCTATCTATCTATCTATCTATCTATCTATCTATCTATCTATCTATCTATCTACTTATCTACCTATCTATCTGTCTATCTATCTATCACTCTCTCTATATATATGTGTGTGTGTGTATAGATATATATATGTAGGCACAGACATGGCTGTGTGGTAAGTAGCTTGCTTTCCAAGCACACAGTTCCGGGTTCAGTCCCACTGCATGGCACTTTGGGCAAGTGTCTTCTACTATAGCCTCAAGAAAGGATTGAGAGGGTTAAAAAAAAAAAAAACAGAGAGAAAAACAATGTGTAGTGATTAACGGTTCAATATGATTGACCAGACTATCAGATATTGTTATGCATCACTGGTCACAGTGTGCTTTACATTGTTTTAGCTTTCGAATGATGCTACCCATGCTGGCTAGGCGAGCAGGCCAACATTCCAGTATTTCCCCTGAGCAGAAGGCTAGTCCATGCAGGGTTACCCATTTACAGATGAGTGAACTGGAGCAACATGAAGTGAAGTGTTTTGCTCAAGAACACAACTCGCCGCTCTGTGTGAGAATCAAGCCCATGGTCTAGCAGGTGGTGAGTGCAACACCCTAACCACTAGGCCACGCGCCTTCTGGCTAGGATGTTGTTTATATATTGGTCTCCATAGCCTTTACATTCACTTGCTTTTTCCTCAAGCTAATAGTTTGCTCGATCGGCTATAAATAGCATTCAAACCTCCCACAGATCGCACTCTGCCATCTTAACAAAAAATGTTTTGGAGAAGGCATTGAATAATATATACCTAGATATACTGCTGTGTGGTTAAGAAGTTCACTTTGCTACTAGATGGTTTTCGGTCCAGTCTCATTACATGGCGCCTTGGGTAATTTCTATTATAATCCTGGGCCAATCAGTGCATGTGATGGAATTTGGTAGATGGAAACTGTTGGAAGCCTAGAGAGGGGGAAGGAGAGAGAAAGAGTGAGAATGTGTGAGAATTTCATATTCATGTTAATTACAGTGAATTGGTGATTTGCACTTTCAAAGACCTGTGGAATGAAGAAATCTCATACTTGAAAAACAGGAAGAGTGTCTGGCTGTAAAACCCTGCCTCAAATAACTCCCATCCAAGCATATCAAATGACTCCCATACTAGCATGGCAAAATGAAAGTTAAATGAACAAATGAATAAAGTGTACTAGACAGGATAATTACAACTGGAGTGAAATGATTTTCTCATAGTCTACTTGATCAAGGATGATCTGGGCTTAACTCTAATTACAACTCGTTAGCTATCATATCGAGCCTTTCAAAACATTAGTATTCTCAGAAAATTCCTCTGGTCTTAACATGTGAATATGTTGAGCATCAGAGAATATTTCTAAATTACTTAAGATTACATATGTGATTGATATAAATCAAAGAAGCAGTTAAATGTATTTTAAAATAATGAGAAAATAATATAATCGCAGCCAAAAGCACTCGTATGAAATTAGGATTAGAAATTTTAACATCTGTGTTTATGTACAGCATATAGCACTTAAAAAAAAAAGATTTTATGAATTCACAAAATCTTGCCAAGTAAAATTGATGCTTGAAACTCTACTGTAACAAACAACTCAACAGATAAAAAAAAAACAAAAAAACCCTCTATTCTTAATTTATTTTGTGAATTATATTGCTAAGGCTGACAATGACAACATAAATATTACTTTCTTTCTCTTTACTAGCTGTTTTGCCCTATTTGCTGATCACGTCAAAAGGATACATTTGATGTGACCATTATTAAAATACAAAATTATTAATAATGATAAGAAAAATAATAAGTAAATAAAATACTCTACCAGTTTTGCATTGAAGCGATTATGATTTGGACTGACTTGTTCAGTTAAATTGACCTAAAAAGGTCGATCATTCATTTTCCCATTCATGAACTGCAAGAGATGTCTTTTCCATCACCAGTTTCTATTACATTATCTGTAAGATCAATATTAGACTATTGTTTATGAAGATTGTATTTTTCTTTTTCTTTTTTTATCTTTTCTTTCTTTCGCTTTTTTTTTTTCAATTGCATTTTACTATATTATTATTTAAAAAGCTTTCAAAAACCCAGGACTTATTGATGAGCTGTTGTTCTGATCTGATAGGCATTTTTAGTATTGTGATTGTCGGTCGTTAGATGTGAATGAGAAAAACTTCCAAGAAAATTTACATAAAGCTTGACAACTACTGATATTAAGTAACATAATGTTTTCCCAATTTATGTATGTGTACTGAGAGAAAGTATTGTTGCTATTTGTTCTCTAATTTGAGAAATACTATTAAGAAATAAATGAACCTTTAGAAACTAAAACCATTTGAAGTTTCTCATTTGTATTCAAGTTTCACTCTACAATTATAAAATTTGAATTATTTTTTTGTTTTCTTACCCACGGTGTGTTTGTGGGTGTATATCAATTTCTCCTTCTATGTCTGTATTTATACACAGATACATACACATGTGTATGTGTTTATGTGAATGTATGCTTTTTTTTTGTGTGTGTGTGTGTGTGTGTATCAGTATATGTACACACACAATATAATACCATGCATTACATAACATGATACATTTTTGTTTGTACATCCACGCAAACCTAGGTTGGATGAGTGTATTATTTAGGCATTGTTTTACAGCTAGATGCCTTTCCTGTCACTCATCCTTACTTTTGCTCAAGTAAGGGATATTTTTTTTATCTTCAAACATCCTTGAAGGTGCAAAGCTAGCGGCACTTGATTAACAGGAGAAATTGGCAGCATCTCTGGTTATAGCTCATAATATTTGGAGAAGTGCAAATATTAGCAAAGACAAATACATATACATGCACATACACACACATACATTTGCGTATATATACATACATATATACATATTAGTCAAGCTTCTTTCAGTTTTCTTCTACCTGATCCAGATCCACTCACAAGGCTTTGTTTGGCCGGGCGATATAACAAAAGTTGTGTTTATTTCTTAAGTTGTCCAAGGTGTTTTACAGTGTGACTGAACCTAAAACCATGTAGTTGGGAAACAAACTTCTTAATAATGCAGCCATACCTTTGCCTTCTTACAATATGACATATAACAACAGATTATACGACATGCAACATATTTACAATTTATCATATATTATATAACAGTGTATTATATGTTGTATATCTTAGCTGTTATATATTATGATTATATATGATATGCAGTTTAATAGAAGCATTATATAGTAAGTGTAGGTAGCAAGTTGGCAGAATTGTTAGCACACCAAACAAAATGCTTGGCAGCTTTTCACCTGTCTTTTACATTTTGAGTTCGAATTCCACCAGGGTTGATTTTTGCCTTTCTTCTTTTTGGGGTTGATAAAATCAGTAGAAGCTGAGCACTGGGGTCAACTCCATTGACTTACCATGCCAACATTTGAGACCATTATATAGTCAGTATTTTATATGTGTATTGTGCTATGTCTCTATACCAGTCTCTCTCTCTCTCTCTTTATATATATATATATATATATATATATAGAGTTATTAATATTTCTAAGTCTCTCTAAATAAAAAATATGTAAATATATTATATGTATTTGTACATTCACATACACACACCACACACATACACATGTATTCAAGAATAATTACATGGTTGAATTGACATACTTAAAAAAGAAGGACAATCTAATCTTTGTTTCACAGCCAAGGGACATATGGGATGTGTTTTGGCCTTGGTTTACTGTGATTAGCATGTATATCATAAGTCTTTCTTGTATCCTAACAGCCAGGGATAATTTAATATATATGGAAATAGTTGAGTACATTCTTGTCTAATGCTAATTTGCATGATTAAAATGGAAAAGAGCTAAGACAAAACAACTCCTTCGTCAGTAACTGTGAATTTGGTTAGTAAAGTTGATAGTGGTGTGTGTGTGTGTGTGTGTGTGTGCTTGTATGCAAATCTTTACAAAGGTAAGGTTGACAGTTACTTGGAAGTTTTGGATATTTAGTCTTTATTGGACAGACTTCAAAGTAACTGTCAACCTTTTCCTTTTTTAAAAATAAAACATGTTACTCTACAGAAAGGTATTGATTGATCCTTCAGTTAAACGTTTCTCTGTTTTTATATATATAACCATACATAAAAGCAAACATTATATATGTGTATGTGGGTGTGTGTATGTAATTATATATTATTTATGTTATTATATATATATGTGTGCATATATATATATATATATATATATATAGAGGTGTATTTGTGTGTGTGTGTGTGTGTATGTATATATAGATGTATTTGCATATTTATTTATATATGTATGTGTGTGTATATATATGTGTATATATACATGTGTGTGTGTGTATATATAGATGTATTTGTATATATATATATATATATATATGTGTGTGTGTGTATGTACATATGTATGTATGTGTATATATATATAGATGTATTTGTACATATGTATGTGTGTGTATATATATACATATAT
>NC_068986.1:31027774-31042393 GCF_001194135.2 Octopus bimaculoides | reverse complement strand
ATATATATATATATATATATATATAAATAAAAATGTATGTATATAAATATATATGTATATGTGTGTGTGTGTGTGTGTGTGTGTGTGTGTGTATATATATATATATATAGTGTGCATATGCACACATTTAAGAATTCACATTTGTATAAGTGCATTTACAGTTGTGCATGCACATCCATGCTTGTACACAAACGATACAATATATCAATTTGAGGTGTATAATAATGATATGCATCCTAAGTATAACATTTCTGGTTTGCAATCCTCTTTGATTCAGACCCAAATATGATGAGTTGAGAGAATACAATGTATATAAATCTGCTGGATGTGTAATGTCAGTGTGCATACACAACAGAGTGCAAGCACCCTGAGAGAAAAGTTGGATTTAAGATAGATTGGTACTCGTACATAGCACAATCCAAGTGTGATTGTTGCCAGGGCTGCTGATTGGCTACCATGTCGGTGGCATGTAAAAAGCACCATTCAAGTGTGATCGTTGCTAGCGTTGCTTCACTGGCACATGTGCCAAACAACATTTGAGTGTGGTTGTTGCCAGTGCCGCTGGGCTGGCTCCCATGCAGGTAACATGTAAAAAACACCTTTTGAGCGTGGTTGTTGCCAGAACTGCCTTGCTGGCCCTCATACTGGTGGAATGTAAAAGCACCCACTACACTCTTGGAGTGGTTGGCATTAGGAAGGGCATCCAGCTGTAGAAACTTTGCCAATTCAGATTGGAGACCTCTGGCTCGCCAGTCCTCAGGCAAACCACCAATCAATGCCAGCATGGAAAGCGGACGTTAAATGATGATGATGATATATATACACACACACACACACACACCAACATGTGGTATATTTAATTGTATTACAGTGTAGCAAGGAGGCATTGAAAAGTTAGTGAAGGAAAAAGGTGGTAGTCATAACTAGCAAGGTTACCAACAAATACAATATGCTCAGTGAAGTCTTTGATATGGCAATGTTATAAATTAAAAACCTGAGAGCCTTTAGAATTTCATATCAGGAAGAAAGAAAGAAAAAAAAATTACCTTAAGACTGGCTTTGGTGGAGTAATTTTCTCATTTGAGGCTTTGGATTGTCAAGCAAAATTATGATCTGGCTGATACGAAACAAAAGCACCAGTAACAACAGTAGCAGACATTGCTAGTAATTGGAAATAAGCTTTTATGTCACTTCAGTAAATTTCATAATAGCTCAGAGGTTGCCCTTGTTATTCATGCTAGAAAACTCCCCTTCAAAATCGAAATTCTATACAAATTGTACGTAATTACAGTTTATACTTTCCATCAGCTATGTGTGTGTGTGTGTGTGTGTGTGTGTGTTTGTGCATGCATGTATATGCTTACCATAATTGTTTGTCCATGATATGTGTATTTCTAACTTTGGCTGGGTATGGCTCATTTATGTGTGTGTGGCTTCTAAGTTTCTATTTTTCTTCTCTTTGTTTATAGCATGCATTTATTTTCATTTCTTTTAAATCTTGTTGCCAAATATATTGTATTTGATGCGAAAATCCATTATAATCAACTTGAATAAGGTACATAATTTCCAATATAAAAGTATAAGAATTGTAAAAAGAGACAGGAAAAATAGTCTTTCCGTCACAGGAAAGAATTTTAAAATAACTATAATACAAAATAGCTTTCATTCTCTTTATTTATATTTTGAACCTGGCTTAAGCTTCTTCTATGAATTAAACTTGCTGTAAAGACCATGTATTTATTTTAAAGTTATTTATTTAACTTATCCATTGAAGTTCCTTAGAGTTGGATATGAGCCACACATAATATGACCCTGTCTATTTTCCTGTGCTTGTGCATAAATTTCTTCATAATTTTGTGGTTCTATTTCTGTTCACTTGCATGAAACATGTCAGCCAAAGAGTCTTATTTCTTGGATAGACAGAAAATGAAAAGAATGTAGCCATTAAAATATATTTAGATATGGTTTTTTTCTTTCTATTGTTACTTGTTGAAAGTACTTTTAAATTAAAAGAGGTAAAATTAGAATAATAAGGAGCGTTCTGTACTGACTTGGGTGACATGAAGAAAAAAACATTTACCAGTGAATATATATTGAATAAATACAGAGTGTAGTATTTCATTTGCTGTTGCCAAGGTGCTGCTGTTTTTCTATAAAGGGAGATAGGAAGATGAAGAAACAGTGGAAGCGATCAGTTGATTTAGCTTGAGTGTTAGATGAGTTGTGTCTCCAGGCAGGCTTCTTCCGGAGCTTCAGTATACCTGGCTTATCAAGTGGAAACTTTCAAGCAGCTCCAGTCTATTAGCAAAGGAAGTATATTTGTTGCTTTAAGAATGCTGGAAAGCTTTTTGAGAACAATTAGCAGTTGTTGGTGAGCAACTAGCAAAATTTGTCTGTCTTAGTTAGTTTGCTGTTATTGTGACCCTCGGGATGATAAGCATTTGAAATAATGAATGAGCTGTTAACATTTCATTTGATAGTACTAAATTTGTTATACAGTGAATGGATTTCACTGTAGTATTCTTTCATTATTACTATTTCAAAAACTTATTGTCTTCTAGTGTAGTAGACTTACCATCATTTTCCCTCTTTAAGTTCCTAACTCATTATAAATGTATTCCTTGTCCTGAATAAAGAAGCAATCTCTTGATTCAAGATAAAACTATTCAGGATTTTTTCTCCAGGTATTTAAAATTTTTTTTTCTCTTGTGGTGATGAATCCATATGCTCATATTATATATTTTCAAAACTTATTATTTGATCATGTTGGTCATGGAGTTACAACTGAGTTTAATTAATAATTTAACACTAGATGATTAAGCAATGGCTTTATTTTAATTTTATTTTTTTACTTTTTTATTCTAGAGGAATTATTAGCTGCTGATCATGCTACAGCTATTATGCTGTTGTGGTCTAGCCCCATGTTAACTCTGATAAAGTAGACCCATGATCAAAGGTATTCCAGCCATGACTATCCTGTCTCTCTTTTTTCTTTTATATCAAGGAATTCATTGTCCAATGTGTCCTTTATTTCAGATAAGGTGTGATTTCAGTGAGACTTAGCTACTATTTCTAGGAGATCAATTGTAGAGGCTCTCTCATTAACATATCAGCCTTTGTGTTGTATTTATGTGGTTAGAAGGCACATTACACTGCTTGTCTCCTGTTTAGCTGAATAAATAAATATATACTATTCTTCACATTGATTGGTTAGCTCTAAAAAGCCTCCAGTTGCAAAAACATTGGTGTCAACAATTTGTAAATATTTTACAAATATTTAAAAAAAAAATTGTTTACATCTAAAATATCTTGACAGGAAAATTATGTAGCAGGATACTCTAGACTCAGATTTGGTATCTGTATATATTTTATTGGTATGTTTATCTTGTGTGTGTGTGTGTGTGTGTGTGAGAGAGAGAGGGGGGGGGAGATTTTAAAAGTGCTATCTTGGTGGTGCATTCAGAAGTATTAGGTAAGATACAGTCAGAGCATATTGAACATTGAGTTTTTTTTTTAATCAAAAGAAAAACAACAACTTAGCCTTTGATGCAGACCACAAAATATTACTGGATGATAACAAAATTTTAGTCAATGGGATGGAGTTGAAATTTTTTGATAATTATCAGTTATTAGAATTTACTTTCATTTAGGCATATATATATATATATATATATATATATATAATACAAAGGTGATCCTTAATCTTGAAATAAAGTTTCTTAGTTATAATCATTCCTATGCTTATAACTGGTCAGTCCAACATTTTCCTGAAGGATGTGTGCATTCTTTGTAGAACTAACTTTTGCTACATAGAAAGTTTGCTTAGAATTTCTTTAGTTCTTTGTTCATGGCCTTGATTTCATTTGTAAAGATCTCATAATAGCAAGAATAGTAATTATGACCATATTCTACATTTTGATACTGCAGTTTTTGGCTCTTTATATTTTAACAATTTGTTGTATATATTTTTTTTCATTATCCTTCATTAGCGTATTTGAACTGATTGGACAGTAATCCTTAATCAGGTACCTTCAGATCTGTGTGTATGTGTTTCTATTTTTAAGGAATTAGCCTGCTTTTTTTTTTTTTTTTTGTCTACTGTAAACTATGGATGCAGGTTTGGCTCTGTGGTCAAGAAGTTTACCTTTACAACTACGTAATTCAGATTCAGTCCCACTGCGAGGCACCTTGGGCAAGTATCTTCTAATGTAACCTTAAGTCGACCAAATCCTTGTATGCAAAGTTTGGTGGACAGCAATTGTATGGAAAAGCCTGTCAAAGGAGCCTTTTTATTTGTGGGTCATAGTCTTAACCTCTCGTCCCAGTTTAACATCACCACCTAAAGTGGAGCCCACTCTGCAGCAAGTATTCAGGTCAGCTTTTTTCTCTAAGTATAACTTCCTTTCACCTCCCTCAGAGGCCTGGAAAAGGTCATGAGCACTGCTCTTCTTGCTCTGATTAAGCCATTAAAAAAAAGTTCCTATGCTTAAGCCATTTCTCTTAAGTTGGGTCTGCTACACTCTTGAGTCTATAAATGTATTCTGCTGTTCCAGCTAATGGCTTTTTTCAAATTAGCCACTAACCATATTCAATAACTCTTGTTATTTAATTTAGTATGTGTTTTTGATTAGTAGCTTATTGGAAGTTGCAATTATTTGGCCTTCCATTACTCCGCACAAACGTGCATGTCAATGTAACTTTACTGTCTATTGGAGTCTGTTTTGATTATTGATTTTGAAAATTGGGTCTGTAGTAGAGCTTTATCATCTCAGTAATGTGTCTTTTATTTGTTTTCAATTATTAATATGTTAATTATTTCTGTCATGTGGTTATTCTGCGTTTTCTAGATAAAATACATGCAGATAATATTCTTATTCTTGCTGAATGTTATATTTCTTTGTTGAATATGGCCCTTCTCTGTTTTACCATCATTTAAATAACTTACTGAACTGAGAATATTTCAATAGCCTCTTCCAATCACTTAAGGCTTTTACCTCCATTTTGTTAGTGAATGTAGGCATGGGTTTAACTGTTTGGTTAAGAAGTCACTTTGCAGCCACCTGGTTTTAGGTTTCAATTCCAATATAGCTTCAGGCTAACCACTAATTTGAGATTGAAATTTAGAAGAGAGAAACTGTACAGAAGCTTGTGTGTGTGTGTGTGTGTGTGTGTGTGTGTGTGTACACAACATCTTGGGCAAGTGTTTTCTATAGCCCAGGCTGACCAAAGCGATGTGAATGGATTTTGTTGATGAAAACTCAGAAACTGAAGGAAGCCTGTTGAATGGGTGTGTGTGTGTGTGTGTGTGTGTGTCTTTGTCTTGACATCCTGTGTTGGTTGTAAACAAGCATCACCATCATACAAATGATGTTTGTTTCCTGTCTCCCATGAAAAACATGTCTGGTTATGGGGAAAAGTTGAGGGCCTGGTGACAGGAAGGGCTTTTGTCTGTAGAAAATTTTCCTCAACAAATTCCATCTGACCCATGCAAACATGGAAAAGTGGATGTTAAATATTACTGATATGTATATTCATATGTAGGTGTGAGGGTTGTTGTATCTGTGTATTTTTATTGATGTCAATTTTGCATTGGTGCCATTTATGTCTTCCATAAAAATATCTTGTAGCAATTCAGCATGCAAAAATGTGGAATAGAATATCTTGGTCGATAAACAAGTAAGCATTGGCACCAGGAAAGGTATCTAACTGTGGAACACTGCCTCGTATAGTCTTGTCCAGTTCATATCAGTGTGGAAAAAGCATGAGTAAAAAGAGGATACAAAACAACCTAAGAGCCAAACTGGGAGAAAGTTTCCATTGTTGTTGTTCTATGTTTGATGCAATTATAGAGTGACTGCAGTGATTACTCATTACTCATTATATTCATTACCACCCACCCAACTTATAAACTGTAGAAAAATTAACTAAAAATGAATGAAATTGCATTATGATGATTGAACTTAAGTACCACGCAAAGTTGCCCATCTCTAATACTGACTCTAGCAAAAACAATCTAGCTTTTGTTCACAAACTGCAAAATAAAATAAAATAAGATAAAATACATAATTGCCCTTTTGATTTATTGATGATCACTGCAGGTATTGAAATAAAAAGAAATTGTCTATCACACCATAATGAATGGTAGCATTTAGTCAGATGAGTGCAAAATAAATCTGCTAATATAAACACATTTCTCTTTATTGCTTCCTGTAGTGATATCTGCAATCTGCTTCTTTTTTTACTTCTTGTTTTTGTATAATTTTATTTTATTTATAGTTTTCAAAGTGTTCATTTTATAGTGAAAAGAAGAAAAAAAAAACAAAAACAAAAAAAGCTTGACACTGAAGAAATTAGTGATGAGTTCCTTTGGCAAAAATAAAATAAAATAAGATAAGAATTCTTTCTAATTTTGGCACAAAGCTAGCAATTTTGAGGGGTGGGGACAAGTTGGTTACACCCCCAGAACTTCACTGCTATTTACTTTTTTTATTCCCCAAGAGGATAGAAGGCAAAGTTGATCTCGATAGAAATAAAACTCAGAATGTAAACATTTTGTCCAGCGTTTTAATAATTCTGCCAGCTTATTGCCTTTAATCATCATAATAATCCTTTCTACTAAAGGCACTAGGCCTAAAATTTGGGAGAAGGGGACTAGTTGATTACATCGACTCCAGTGCTCAACTGGTACTTAATTTTTTGATCCCGAAAGAATGAAAGGCAAAGTTGACCCCGGCAGCATTTGAACTCAAAATGTGAAGAGGCCAGTGAAAAATCAGTTACATCCCCTCCTCACTCCCAATACTTGTGATTTTATCAACCGTGAAAGGATGAAAGACAAAGTTGTTTGGCCTTGATGGAATTTGAACCTAGAAATTAAATAGACAGAAGAAATGCTGCTAAGCATTTTATCTGATGTGCTATTGATTCTACCAGCTTGCCACCTTATGAATCTACATAATTAACATAATAATGTTTTCCAATTTCGTATAAGGCCAGCAGTTTTTAAAGAGAGGAGTATAATCAATTCCATCGATCCTAGTGCTCAACAGGTGTTTACTTTATCAACTCTGTAAAGATGAAAAGCAAAGCCAACCTCAGCATGATTTGAATATAGAGCTAGAAAAAATACCACTAAGCATTTTGTCTAACACATTGATTCTACTAGCTCACTGTCTTAATAATAATAATAATAATAATAATAATAATAAAACAAGTCACAACCCTTTGGCATTTTCCATTCAACACTGAAAAAACAATCCAGGCTAATTAACCAGATATGATTATTAAAGAAAAGGAAGAAAATACTTGTAAACTGATAGATGTAAATGTCCCCACTGATAAGAATATGTTTCTCAAGAAATTTGAAAAGCTTAGTAAATACAAGGACCTGAAAATTGAAATATAAAAGATGTGGTATCTTAAAGCAAAAAATGTCCCTATTATTGTAGGTTTGATATGATAAAAAAGAGATACCAGAAACATCTAGACAACATCCCAGGAGAACCATATCTCACAAAAATGCAAAAGATTGTGTTGATAAGTGCCATCCACATCCTTAGAAAAACCCTATCAACTTGAATGTTTCTCTTGTGTTGTATTATTATATGACTGTATTTTTGTACTGCCCTCTGCACTTTCCTTCCCCAAACTTTCAGTTATATCTAAACATCTCTCTATCTTCACTTGTCAAGGGCACTGGATGTAACCTGGCAAGTGATTGATTGCATCAGATGTGCAGATTAAAAGGAAAATGATGATAATAATAAACTTTTCTACTGTAGGCACAAGGCCTGAAATTTTAAGGGAGGGAGGATAATCAATTACATCAACCTCAGTATTTGACTGGTACTTTATTTTATCAACCCTGAAAGGATGAAAGGTAAAGTCGATCCTGGCAGAATTTGAACTTAGAATGTTGTGGGAAGAAGTGAGTTCTACTCATTGAGGCAGCACTGAAAGCAAAACTCCCATCAAATTTTAGATTTCATCTTTCCTGATAGCATACTTATTTTATAAAATATGTTAATCATGTAGATTGAACTGAATTAATTCCAATGTTATAATCAATATATAGTATGGTCTGTAGTTTAAAATTATCTTTTAAAGTGAAGCTAACAATGATTTGGTTAATTTTTATAATGATACAGTAATGGTGAAGAATGCTTATAATTAAGTAATTGAAATGTCTAGTGTTGAAATTATTATTATTGATATTGTTATTGTTTATGTGTGTGTGCTTACATTGATCATTTAGTTCACTTGAGGTTTCATATAAATTATTTATGAAAATATTTACTTCTCACATATTGCTATTTAAAGGTGATACAAACAACATTAGTTTCTATCTTATTTTTAGAAGATTG
Organism: Octopus bimaculoides; assembly: GCF_001194135.2. Lineage (NCBI taxonomy): Eukaryota > Metazoa > Mollusca > Cephalopoda > Octopoda > Octopodidae > Octopus > Octopus bimaculoides. The sequence goes on along the minus strand of NC_068986.1, from coordinate 31,034,030 downwards.
CTAAATTGTTTAATGGAAATTTTTTTCCTTTGCTTTACTTAAGACAATTTACAAGAAATTTATAGGATTACGTTGTTTACAATAGATATGCTTTTGCTTTTAACTAGCAGCAAACAATGTATGTTGTACAGTTATGCAGGCAGACGATAGAAACATACTCAAAAGTAAATGCTTATAATGTATTTCACATTTCACTGTGAGTAGGTTGTACTATTCACTAACAACAGATAGACATGCTTAGAATATTTATTCAATTTGACTACATTTGAAGAGTCTATTCTTTGTACAAGATTGTATGGTGGACTGACATTTTGACCAGGTTTCTGTTGAACATTTTGTAATATATGTGATATATCAGGAAGTGTTCATATCTAGGAGCCTAAAAGAATGTTCAAGTATTAGTGTGGAAACTTAAAAAGACTGAATGATGATCTATGCCAGTTAACTGATATCTTTTGATTTCTGTATTTGTTTGAAGAAATAGGTGTGTTTTAAACTACCCATAAATTAAAAAAAAAAAACAAAAAAAAAACAACAACCTGGTTTAAAATATTTCCCAAAGATTAGCATCATTATTTTTTAAATGAAAAGGTCTTTAAAGGATCAACCTGCCACTACAATGAAGCACTCTTGAAAAGCAGTTCAAGAGAGAAAATTATATTATATATATATATATATATATATATATATATATATTATACTCCAGTTACTTCAAAAAACATAACCTACTTTTCAATCTCCAATAGCTAAAGCATTCTTTAGGACCGTAGATTAGCATTTCCCCCAACACTACAAATTTAATAGAAACACGATCAAAATTTCATACTCTACCACACATAATTTTGCACATACAATAACATCTTCAAATGTAGCCAGTTTAAGAAATAGTCATGCAAACAATACAGGACCCTGGTTTAATTGCAGCTGCACTAACAGCAGTCTATGTCCTTTCAGACAACTATTCCTAACCAAAGGCTACTTGTGAACACAAGCTCTTGTTTTTTTTTTTTTATCATTCTGAGAATGCAAAACTTTGATGCTTTTAGAGTTGTTTAAAAGAATAGATTTAATATAATATAGTTTTAACAGAATATCTAAATTGAAATTATGTCAATTTTTTAGCTTCAAGTATTTCTTGACACCAGAACTTGTCAGTAGGGTACTGGGTGACTAAATGAGAGGTCAGAAGTTTGCATTCTGTCACTCATGCTGACAGGATGTGACCATGGCCAAGTCACTTGTCTATTAATACCTACCTCTAAATAAGTATCCCTATTGGTACAATTCACCACTGCAAACACTAGTATTGTATGTAGGATACTTTCCTATTATTGTCGGTTGATTTCTTATTTACTAAAGGATTAGATTTGATTTGATTCTTTGCCCTTTTCCTTCTCTATAAGGTAGTAATAGCTGTTCCAAAAGTCTGCCAATCAACTATTACACCTACCTCATGAGTGTAAAAGTTTATTTTCAAATCCTTTAGTATATATGAAATTGGCTTTTGATAATAGGAAAGTACTCATAGTTAGTCTGTTGGCTTGCAATACTGAGTTCAGTTCTTTCTGTGAAAAAAGTTACCTGCAATAGACCAAAATCCTAGCTAGGAAGGAGATTTAGCTATCATGTTTGCCAACAGAAGTTTGAGTTGTGAACTGGCCCTTGCTACCTGTGTTCAACTCCTGCTTGTGTTCCACTACCACCAGTTGTCATTGTGCTGTACCCCTCAGTAAAAATCTTTAAAAATTTCTCTGTTAACAATTTCAATTCCATTTTATTGCTTTAATTTAAGTATGCATTCACTGATGCTAGCTGTGTGTATATGTATATTTCAAAGAGACACACAGCCTTTGTGTTAAGCAAGCTACTTGCCCAGATCAGCCCTGATAATGACAACACAAATCTTATATTTAATTTCCTTTCAGTTTTGCATGTTTGGTTAATTGCCTTAATTCTGTTAACCAATTCCACTAAGTTTGTTGAGTTAGTGTAGATAAATAATGTTAACTGAGAATAATATGAGTTGGCTTAGCCGTCATCAAAATAAAGAGGGTATTATTGAATGTTGAAAAACAGATATTCATCCATTAAAGTTTTAAATTAAATATTTAGATGTTCAGGATAGAATAAATATTTTAGTCCATTTATCAAAGATATTTGGTTGAGATAAAAGAGAGACAGACAGACAGGCAGACAGACAGAGAAATGACTGAACAATTTATCAACCATAGTTTGTCATTTTTCTTTCTTGGTTTCTTGCTGTTGGAAGATAACTCTTTTCAACTGAGCATAATTGTTCTAGGAAGTAGACTCTAGTCACGTGGCCCCAGCACATTAAGTTTTACGAGGATTTGCCTTTCTAGTAAGTGCTGGGGTACTTACGCAGACGTTGAAGCTTCTGTAACAGCTAATAAGATTACTGTTACTGACATGACTCATCAACAGCCCTACCACCCCCATCGCCACCACCACAACCGGTTATATATTTTATCTAGGTTTACTTACTAATAGTACCTTTTTTTCTTACCGAGAATGAATTTCAGATGTTTATTTATCGTTGCATTCCACCAATATTTTTGTTGTTTTCCACAATAAATAGTCTGTTTATTTTTGCTGCTATTTATTTTATTCATCTATCTTGTTTTCTGGATGAAGATCTGATAATGAGATCTGTATTGACATCAAAGAAAATCAGGAATTAATACTATGTTTAATGCTACTCATTACATTTGGAAAATGTTTATGAATGATCATCATTGATCTTGTGGTTTAGCTTCTCTGCTTTGATAGCTCTGATACTCCAAGTTTTCACATCATGTGTAAGTGAGCCATAAAAGTTTGCTATACATGTCAAGTTTACTTCAGCTTACTTTTCATCTTTTCCTCTACCATTTTGAGCATTGTCTATTTCCTGTTTTTGTAGCCGTTTAAGTCGTCTTTGTTTTGTTATTTACTTCAAAAGGAAAATATATATTTAATTGATCTGTCATTTGCTCCTATTTTGTTCGTTTGTTTATATTCTACTCTGCTGTATGGATTGAATAAATAAGTTATCGTAGGGATTACTTTATGGTCGGATGACTTTCCTAGCATCAACCTATTTAATTTACTGAGAATTCGACCATTTTCTAGGTAGACTCAATAATATGCTTGAAGGTACAATAAATAAATAAATATAAATAAATAAACTTATCTAAAGTCAAGTTTGAATCTTTGGCCTAAAGGCCTGTTGTACTTAGTGATTAATGAGAAATTTAATACCCCAGTTTTAAAATGGATACTAGAAGCTATTTTCCTAGCTATAAAATTCCGCAAGCAGTCAATTGATTCTTCAGTTAAGTTACAATTGATAGCTATTATAGGTTGTTTTTTTTTGCTTTTTCTTTAGCTTTCTGAGACGAATAAATATTCGTTTATTGCATTAGACATCGACCTAATTATTCTCTCTTCATTGCTTTTGCTTGACATGTTCTTTACACTTTAGCCTTCACATTTTTCATACTGTTGACATACATTAACACATTGCAACATTCTTCTTACACTGTAGAAATGTAGTGAGGCACAGATGAATGTCACATAATCTTTCTTTTTTTCTCCCCTTTTTATGAAGATAAAAACTTACCTATGTAAGAAAGTGTTGAGTAAAACAAATTGCTTGTTTCTGATTAACCAGAGCTGCACCACTCTCATTTACCCCCTCTACAGTGTGTTTATTGTTTTGGAAATAGTCGGTGGAAATTGTCAGCACTTTGCAGCTGGCTATCTCTAGTTAAGTTTAAAAAAGTCATTTTTTAAAAACAATTTTCATCATCAAAATCCTTTTGTACACTAAATAGACTTGGCTGCATCAAACATTGTCCTAAATTAAGACTCTCTTGAAATTAAGCACATACAAAAAAAAAAAAAAAAAAAAAAAAAAAAAAAACTTTAAAAATAAAGTACGGCGCAGAAAATTTTAATAAAACTTGAATGAAAAAAACATTACCTAAAAATTGAAACATTCTTTCAAAAAACATGGTTTAGTGTAAAAATATATTCTAAGATATTGGAATTGATTTGGGCTTGAACGAACCTCTACATATATCTTGGTTTGGATTAAAAGTAAAAACAAACAAACAACAGATATTTTGTCTTCATTTCTATGTATATTTTATTCTTTGGCTGATGGCAGTAGCTGAGTGTTACTGAAGACTATTTCAATTTGGTGGAATGCTTTCATCCATAAATACTTTCTTTTCACATGACCTCCATTTATTATTATTATTATTATTTTTTAAATTTTTTGTTTATACATATTATTTTGTTTTTGCAGCACTATAGAGTTAGTATTGGAATAAATTTATGCTTTAATATTGTTAGTTAGAATTATTGATTTCACAGGATATCCTAATAATAATAATAATAATAACCATCATCATCAGCTTTGAGGAAGTATATATAAAAAAAAAAGATCAATGAATCAGTGTTTTTGTATACAACTCATGGTGTACAAATACTGTACTGCTTTCAGTTTTTGAATAGGTTTATTAGCTAAAAATGTCTCAAAGTGTTTTGATTCAAGCCAAGTAATTGCATGTATAAATTACATATAAATAAACTGGAGTATAAAATTTGACTTTCTGCAATTTAAAATGAATTTCAAAATTCTATAGAGTCTAAATTAGTCATAAGTGACAAATATATGCTTGAAAATGAAAATTATTATTATTATTATTATTATTATTATTGTCTGTCTGAACCAACTTTTCACTTTTGTAGTTCCAAATTTCATAAAGTATGCACCAGTCCTGTACTGAGGTTGATGTAATCAACTATCTTCCTCCCCCAAATTTCAGGCCTCGTGCATATAATAGAAGTGATTATTACTACTGCTACTATTGCACGCTAATTTAGTTAGCAGGTATTTTATCTTGTGGTTTGGTGACAAGTCTCCTCAAATCTCAAGAATTTTTCTTAGGATTCTTGCAGAACACAGGATGGTACTCTTTTTGATATTATTGACTGATCCCTCCAACCAATTTTTGGCCTTGTACCTACATAAGTTATCATCATCATTTAGTTTAGCAGAATCATTCAACTTTATCTTTCGTCCCTCTGAGGTTGATAAAATAAGGTGCCAGTCAAGTACTGGGATTAATGGCATCAATTAATCCTCTCTCCTCAAAATTTGAACCAAAATTAGAAACTACTACTACTACTACTACTACTACTACTACTACTACTACTGCTACTGCTAGCAGCAGCAGTTGTATGTTTTGTGAAAATGTAATTATAAATTATATGTATGTATATTATCATTATAATTATAAGCTTTCATACTGACTGCATGTGGGTTTTAAATTAGGGTATTTTCTTGTGCCTCTTGTCAGAAGACTATTTATTCCGTAGTACTTGCATTCATGTCGCTATTGAAAATAGGTGGCACAACATCTACCAGTGAAAAATGACCTGCAATATTCTAGTATGTCCACTTATCCATGCCTGGATGAGCCAGATGAAATTTGTTCTGGCAGATTTTTCTATAGTCAAGATGCCTTTCCTGTTGCCAACCATCACGTTTCCAAGCAAGGTAGTATTTCCGCATGGCTGGTCATTCTTTTTCAAGCTAGGGTGATGATGATGTTGATGCTTATTTACAACTATCATATAATGACAAGGATACACACATGTGTTGGGCTTCCTTCAGTTTCTATCTATCAAATTCACTCACAGGGTTTTGGTTGGCCCAGGGCTATAGTAGAAAACACTTGCCCAAGGTACCATGCAGTGGGACTGAAACTGAAACTACATGGTTGGGAAGCGAACTTAACAACACCGCCATACCTGTTGTGGTTTGGGAAAGAATTAACTTTTATCTAGTAGGTACTGATATTTCTTCATGTAAATTCCAGATATAATTGCTTGGTTAAGAAGTTGCTTTACAACTCCATAGTTTCAGGTTTGTTCTTCTTTGTGGTAGCTTGATCAGTGTTTTTACCTGAGCCTCAGGTTGACTTGACAATGCTCTGTGAATGAAATTCGGGTGACAAAATCTGAGTGGAAAACTTTCAGATAGACTTATAAGCTTATATCATTGCTCTCTGATCAATGATGCCTCTTGTAGAGACCATTCTATGGCAAACTTTCAATTATAACCTCCTCCATCTTCTCTCTCTCTCTTTATATATATATATATATATATATATATATACACACACATATATATACATACGTACACACACACACACACACACACACACACACACACACACACACA
>NC_068986.1:31013410-31027409 GCF_001194135.2 Octopus bimaculoides | reverse complement strand
ATATATATAAAGTGACTCTGTAAAAGTTCATGAGTGCTACTGCCATGTCTCTTCTGCCTAAGCCATAAAAAACATTTCAAAGAAGTTATTCCAAAGCCTTCAATCCTTGACAGAGTTACGACCTCAGAACTTATTAATTAAATTATCATCATTATATTTAAATAGCATTAACCCTGCCTGAGACCTTCCCTGGTGCTATGATACAAACTTCCTGTTTTAAAGTGATCTAAATTAAACCTTCCATCAAAATTTCATGTCAATTTATATTCCAGACATTGGCTTGACAATGACAGTTGTTTCATTAGGTTCTTCGTTATTACAAAATTAATTGAAACAAAGGCAGTGTATTTCATCAGAAATGTGGTAACAAAAGAGTTAATGTTCAGAATATGTAATATCAAGGAATGGGAAGTAGAGGTGCTGTCTGTGTGATTATGGTGCTGGACAACTGACCCACATGTTTTCAACTCACTCTTATTGTATAGGTATTAGATCATGACTTTAGGTAAGGCGTGTTATTTGATTTTCTTCAGCCCACTTAGTTGAAGAATTACTAATACTGCTATTCCATAATTGAGTAGTTACATTTGCTCAAGTATTCATGCAAATAACATTTTTCAGAATCATTTACAGATTCATCCAGCCAAAAGTAGTGAGGGAACATGTATTAAATAACTAATAAATAAACACAATACCATTTAGGAAATGATTGTGTATATGTTGCAAATATTTTTCATCTTCTAACATATTGTAGAGCTCGTTAAAGCAAAGAAAAATGTTTTCTTTCATTATAGCCATTGTTGTTTCTATGTCCGCTTTCTTTGCGCAACCGACTCCTTTCCTTCACATTGTTCTATCTTTTGAATGACTGATGCCTTCCTTATCTTGTATGCAGTACTGTCAAATGATGTGCTAGTCATGTACACACAGCTGGAATGGTTATATGTATTGATTTTTATCATTTCAACAACATTCATCTTTCTGTATTCATTTTGCTATGCTGAGCATATTTGATTGAAACAGGAATTTTAATAGCTAGATCTGCTTTGTAGCACCATCCGTGTTATGTGACTAGGTATGTTTGTCATGCTATTAGCATTTAGAGTCTATCCTTCGAAGCTCAGTAGTCTTCTCTGAGTGCGTCTGCGTACGGGGGTAGTGGAATAAGAAATGACTTTCAGAATATAGCTCTTATTTTTATTATAGAGCTATTTTTCATACTGAACGAGGGAAAAAAAAATCAATACTCCAACAAATGCTTAGATGGTAAAAGGTATGACAAATATGTTGATGCTATGCCTAAGATAGCAACTAACTAAATGTCAACTGAAGATCAGTGGCTTTTTGAATTGAAGAAGTTTTAAATTGAAGTTGCTATTGAGAATGAACCTGCTTTATTATACAATATTCACTGGTTATAGAAAAAAGAGGTAATTTAAAATAGGTTATAGGAATATGTTGAATAGGGATGTGGTTGCATTTGAATTGAATGTGAAAAGCAAAATTACTTTGCAGCTTCTCATCTATATAAGGTTATGTAAGTAGACAATGAAAAGAAAATTCAATAAAATATTGCTTAAAAGAACAGAACAAACTATTAAAGCGATTAGTTTTAAAAAAAGTAGTTCATATACTAACTATTAATAATTATTTAGACTACCTGACGGCCATTCTGCTTGTTTGTTTCTTTAATGGTCAATGACCAAGTGCTTTTAATACGCCAGTGTAGTTAGTGCCTCTCATAGAAATTCCTGGAAAATACAAAAATAGTTCATTTGTTGTTTCTCTCCAGAGATTGTTAGCAGTTTTATTCTAGTGATTGTGCTGTGTGTTTCTGAAGAAAAGAGAATCAAAGAAATAGAATAGGGTGGGTGGGGGAAGTAGTTCCTCAGTTACTAATTGATATCAAGTCAACTTGTAAGTTTTGTATTGCTTTCTTTTCTTTTCCTTTGCTTTTTTGTTTATTTCTTGTTCTTCCAAAATATATTCCAGTTTCCTAAATGAGTATCTAGTATAGTTTTATTGGTCATAGTTTGTATTGATGTGAAATTTCTGTTACTAACACCTTGTTTATTGAACCAATTGAGATGTTCGCTCAAGGCTTTTTTTTTAAAGAACAGCCATTTAATTCACTGTAACTAATTTTAACATCAAACTTCTCTTTGAAAAGCTAGAAGTAATATTAGAATACTCTATTCAAACAACTACAATACTATTAATAAGTGTAACTAAATATGTTGACACAACCAAAAGGAAAAAAGAAGAAAAATCTGCAGTTAAAACTTGGAATTTATTTAATTTAAAAATATTTGTTCTATCACATCTCATTTTAAGAGTAGTTTTAGTTCTGAGAATTTAGCATTCAATAAATCAAATTCATTTGAATGTAAATTTTCTAGTAGTTAACAGTGATAAATTAAAATCAATAATCTCGAATGCACACACACACACACATACCTCACTACCTCTCACTTTCACTCCCACTCTTAAAATAGCTCTGTACTCTACTGTTCTCTTTCAACTTAATATTCTAGATGTTTGAGGAGATCTAATGAGAAAGTATTACATTTAAAGGCTTTGAGAGAGAGAGAGAGAGAAAATGCAAATTACATATTTTATTTGCATGTAACATTATTTATTATTATTATTATTATTATTATTATTAGTAGTAGTAGTAGTAGTAGTAGTAGTAGTAGTAGTAGTAGTAGTAGTGGTGGTGGTGGTGCTGGTGCTGGTGCTGCTGCAATGAATTGACAGAATCATTAGCACGGGCAGAATGCTTTGCAGCATTTCTTCTGACTCTTTAAGTTATGTGTTCACTTCCTGCCTAGGTCAGTTTTGCCTTTCACCCTGCCTGTGTTGGGGTCAAGTGCTGGGGTCAGTAGCATTTAGTTAATCACCTCACCTCACCCCAAAAATTGCTGGCTAACTTAGTGCCTAACTAAGACAGTAACCATTATTGCGATTATTATTCTTAGAGGAATGACTTGGCAGAATCATTCGGGTGTTGGAAAAAAATGCAAGGTATTTACATTCTAAGTTCAAATCCCACCAAGGTCAACTTTGTCTTTTATCCCTCCAGGGTTAATAAAATGAATTAGTAGAGAAATACCCAAGTCAATGTAATCAAGTAACCCCCACCCTTAAAAATTTCTATCCTTGTTCCTAAATTAAAACGAATTATTGTTTTTAAGGATGTATATCATTAGAATGCTGTATAATATTTTGCTGTACTTTTTCCAATTCTTTACATACTGAGTTCAAATCCTGTTCAGGTCAACATTATCATTTGTTCCTCTCGCATTGGCGAAAATAAATTACCATCAAATACTGGAGTCAGTAGTAACAACCCTCTCTCAAAATAGCTGGCCTTATACCTAAATCAGAAGCCATCATCATCATCATTATTATTATTATTATTATTATTATTGATAAGGTGGCGAGCTGACAGAATCGTTAGCACGCCAGGCAAAATGCTTAGCAGCATTTCGTCCATCTTTACATTCTGAGTTCAAATTCTGCTGAGGTCAACTTTGCCATTCATTCTTTCAGGGTTGCTAAAATAAGTACCATTGACTCATTCCCTTCTCTGAATTTGCTGGCCTTGTGCCAAAATTTGAAATTATTATTATTATTATTATTATTATTATTATTATTATTATTATTATTATTATTATTATTATTATTATTATTATTATTATTATTATTATTGAAGATGTTTGCTCTTCTATTCTGAAATCTCATTCCTAATAGACTTCTTTGTTAAAGACATGTTAAATATAGTTGATAAAAAGCATCGTATATCTCACCAATTTGATTTAGAATAAATTCAGAAGGAAAAAAAAAATTTTTTAGTTGTTGCTGCCAAAATTGTGAAAATATCATTTTTCTTAATTTCATTTTAGTTGTTTAAGAATACTGTAGCTCTTGACTTCTTTACAGGCACTGAACTAGATATTGGATATCTGTGTAGGCTATCACATAATACTTGATTCACATGCAGTATCAGGAATCTTTTTTTCTTTTCTTTCTTCTTATTTCTGTTTTGCATAAATTGTCTTGATCTACCCGCCAATTGTTTGCGTTGCACTAATTCCTGGGGTATTTTTATTACTTCCAGCTGTAGAACTAGTTTGACCTTTTTTCCCCCTCTAAAAAAGAAAAGAAAAAAAAAACCTTTCCTGATAACCTAATATTCAAAGTTAGTATTTTGATAGCCTCGTTTGGAATTAAAGAAATGTCTGGTATATTAGGGAGCCAGTCAATATTGTTTAACTCTTTTATGGATTTCAGTGATCGGGCTGTTGCCATCCTGGGACACTGTCATGAAGAGTTTAGTCAATCATGCTTGACCTCATACTTTTTTCAGTCTAATACTTATGTTATCCATCTCTGTTTATTGAACTGCTCAGTTATAGTAATTTTATTTTTTCTGCATAAAGGAATGCAATTCAATACACTAAGAAATACTAAGGTATGTACTCAAACACATATATGCATTGGGCTTCCACACAACTTCCTCTCTACCAAATTCTAAACACATGGCTAAAGTAGAATGCACTTGCCCAAGGTGCTGTGTCATGGGATCAAACCTAGAACATGCAATTGAGAAATATATTCCTGAAACCGCAAATATTCTTATGATTTCATGGCTCAGATTGTTTAGTTTCTTTAACAATGATGATGGTGACATCATCATTGTTTTTATGTGCACTTTTTCCATGCTGGGCACGACTGCTTGAGGGAGTCTCCTATAGTAGATGCCCTTCCTGATGCCAGCTCATGTTTCCAGTTTGCACTGGTCTTTGCATGTCCTGCAGGTTCAATATGTCCTGAGCCTGTTGACTCAAATCTATTTTGCTGCTCTTATTGTATGTGGGTTGTAAATGTCATTGTTGCCTTAGCAGTATCAATGCAAACACATGCAGAAACAAACAAGTGTGCGCACGCGCGCACACACACACACACACACGCACACACACACACACACAGGCCCTCTATACAGTCTACCATCTTTCTCCCAGAAGGCATTGATCAATCTGAGATTATTGTAGAAGACGCTTGCCCAAGCTTGAATCTGTGAAGTTGCATAACAGTCAACTCCAATCATGGTGACATATGATAAAAAGCGTTCCAACCATGACCATCTCATTTTAATTTCAGGCATCAGATATTTATAATCATATTATCCAATATGTTTTTTTTTTTTGAAATGGTAGAATGAGATTAGGAGGAGACTTGGTTGTTATTTCTTACAGGTTACGCAATCATGTAGAGGTTCTCTTGTTGGCTTGATTAATTAAAGTTCAAAACAAGGCAAGGTAGTAGTGACCAAATAATCATTAGTTCACTCTTTTCTCTAACAACTGTGCTCTGGCTCAAGGTAAATAAAACATTGCTTCTTTAATTTCACATAAACATAGATAAGCCATTCACGTTCCACAGTTGAGTGAGTAGTAATTTGTAAAATAATAAAAACTAATAAAATAAAATAAGCTCAAGTGTTATGTTGATTTAATTTTATATAGCTGTTATGATGTACAAATACATGTATACATGCATGGCTTTATTTTGTTTTATTTCATCTAGCTTGAAATAAGTTCAAGTATTGCAGTACATTGATAAGATGCCTGATTGATTGGACTGATGATTGAGAAATAGTTTGCTCTGTCTGTGCACACACCCCTCTCTCTCAGCATCCTATCTATAGACAATTGATCTCATATACTTTATACTGGTCCAGTGTATCAGTGGTTCTCAAGCTGACTATTGCCAGTTCCTCACGCAAACACACACACACACACACACACCATCATTAATGAGAAGACAAAAGATATTTGACATCTATATTATTATGCTTTCTTCATCAATTTTATCAAACATGGCAATTTGATTTGCCTCCTCTCAACACTCGCACCCCTGCCCTCTCTCCAAACCTTCTGATAAACACTGCCGTACATAATGACGTCTTTGAGAATGTCATAAATTCCATACTTAGAATTTTCAATTTCTTTTCTAAGCCATGATTGAATATGTAATACATTGTTAAAGCAGAGAAACTAAAGAAATGAGTTAAAGTTTTTTTAAAAGAAGAATTGTTTTCTTTTTCATTGTCTATTTGAATCATTTTAATTTACTGAGAATACTATCTTTGACTGAGAACCTGTTTAAAGATGAGATTCAATAAATGTAAATTCAATAGTTGACAAATTCTGAAGACAATTGTTTCAGTCTTCATTAAAGTTGTTAGAAGTCTTTGTTGGCTCTGTTATATTCTTAATGTCAAATTGCTTGGTTAATTTGATTGATAATAGCACACAATTAACAGCTAACACTATTATTCTTCTTGTACAAGCACTAACATTCAATCTGGTTCAAAGTGTACTCTATTTTGATTGATCAATATGAAGAGAATTTAGTCTGTAATTAGTTAATTGCTGGCACACTTTTTATATACATTTATTTTGAAATAATAATTAAAAATATTGTAAGTTTGAACGTTCATTCATCACATGACGACATGGTGAAATAGAAATGGGATGGTGATTGATTTAATGGGCAGAAGGAAGCAATTCAAAAGTATATTGACAGCCTTAGAAATAGTTTTCTTTTTTTTTTGTATGTGTGTTTAATTTATAAATATACCTACTTAGAGGAGTAAAAATCTGGCATGCATGTATTTGTACATCTGTAAGTCATTAATGTTTATTTTTAAAATAGAAATATTTTTACACATGAAGTGTTACTAGCATCCAACTTTATACTAGTTATTGAAATGCATGTGAATTAGTCTTCTTCTTCTTCTTCTTCTTTACCATCATCATCACCATCATAAGTGACTACATGGTAAAAAGTATCCTGCTCTAAATTTATTAACAGAGGTCATGTGATGCTTTACTTCATAAACAAAGTCTTGTTTTCTGTTCTCTACTTATTGAGCTTTATCTAAAAATTCTTCCTGGAATTCTCTTATTAAATTACAAAATTCATTATTTGTCGCATTTGTCATTTGATCATCTCTTTTAACTGTTTATTGTCAACTAATTTGCTTGTGTTTATTATTCCACATCTCTGAAATACACATGTATTTGACAATAGTTGATGTTGACAAGTGAAAGTGAGGTGGGAGGAAAAAGAGTGAAAGCTCAGGTAATTAGGGAAGTAGGTAAAAAAATGGAATGTCTTTTTATAAATTTTTGATAGAGTAATTATCTCTTACTTTGCCTAGTGTTCATTTCAACAGCTCTCACAGAGAACTAATGTATTTTAGAAGTACATGTTTTTGATCAAGATTCAGTGCTTTATTTCTGGTCAGTTGTTGTTGTTTAGAATCAGGTCTGTCTGGCTCTAACAGACCAAAGATCAAAAGCCTTTCAGCCATGACCATCCCATCATTTTTCAAGCGTTGTGTACCAATTATTCAATGTTTTCTTCTTTTAAACAAAAAAAAAAAAAAAAAAACCCAAGGTGGGATGAGATTTTGAGGAAGATTTAGCTGCAATTTAGCTGGCCAAGCAATCATGTAGACACTCCTGCATTGGCTCAATCTCAGCTAATTTGAATGTCTAGATGTTGTTTATAAGATTGAATCTTATTTTGCCAATTGTAGTTAACCACCTAACCTTTAAACATGCTGTTAGAGTTCAACAACCATTTATTTCTCAAAACATGTTGTTATGAGTCATTTTTTTTCTTTTTATTTCTTCATTATATAATTTTCAATTAATATAATTGGTTGTGCCAAAAAAGATAAAAAGAAAATCAAAAAAATAATAATAACTTTACGAAAACAACATGATATTTTTAGCCTTCTGCTAAATATTATTGTTATCGAATTTTTTATATCCCAGATTTCATCAGTCATGTTTATTTGTTTCATTTTGTTGAAGCCTGGTGAAATGAAACCGTTAATAGAAGATGGTGATGTGTGCATTTTCATTTTATAAAGAAACAGAAACCTCTAAGTATGAAGCATTAGAACATTCTTGATCCTTTGTAACCAATTTATGTTTTCAATTCTATAAAGATGTTAGAGCTTCCCTCTCATTTTACTTTTATAGAAGAACAGGACAGCTAAGGAAATTTAACTTAACATAGGTGAGACAGAAACTAGGGATCTGGTCCAAATGCTTGCAATAAAGTTAATTCCAATAAATCCATCAAAGCACAAGGTGGTCAGTCTCTAAAAGCAGTGCAGCTGCAGAGGCAAGTATATGGTAAATCAAGTTAAAATTGTGACTTTCATCTTCTATTAAACTGGTCAATAAAAAAGGAGAGAAAGAAAGAGTCTTAGCTTGAGTTTCATGTCGTTCTGGAAGGGTCTTGATATATTTTTAATAAAGGAAGATTGATTGATAGAAAATGGAATCGAGAGAAAAGAATTTTAATAGTTCAGGCTGTAAACATTCCTTTTTAAGATTATATGTATATAGAATGTTTTCTGTTTGTATGTGTGTGCTTGGCACATTAGTTGATATCAATGATCAAAATCAAACCAGGGAATCTGATCTTTTATTCAGAATATCTGACATTTCTCATGAAGTAAGGTCGTCTGTCTAGATAACTCCTCCACCCAATCATATCAAAATCATATTGCTACTTGAACTAAAACTTCTGGAGCCTCTCTCTGAAAAAATAAAAAAATAAAATAAATAAATAAATAGCTGCAGGGGCAAGTTTTTGATAAAACAAGTCTGCAACCTGAACTTGATTTCCTGTTAGAGTCAACCATTTTTCACTACTTGACTGTTGCTTTTCAAACATGTATGACTGCCACAATATCCTACTCCATTATCTTAAATCTGAATCTTCTTGTTTATGTAAGAAACAGTATTGTTATTATGATTGTGACAACAACCACTTTAGCTTTAAATTGAATTTGCAACCCTGTTTCAATTCCCAGCTAGAATCATTATTTATTTAACTAGAGAAAAAATACTTCAGCAATGATGATGATGATGATGATGATCAACACCGCCACCAACACCTGTCTGTTTTCTATGCTGGTATGAGTTGGATAGATCATCATGATGTGAATCAGTTCTTATTTGGAAACATGTCTCACTTACATATCCCACATACTAAATAGAAACACAGTGGGTTTCACTTATATAATATAGTGAGTAAGAAATATTTGATCAACTGAGGTAATTCATAGTATTAGTAGAAAAGAATTTTCCTACAAGAGTATTTAAAACCAAAAATCTTTTTTTTTTTTAATATGCTAGTAAAAGAGATTAAGATTAGTTGATCAAAATTGAAGTGAATCCACCCCAGTCTGCATTGTCTTTTTTATTGTTAGATTTTAAGCACAAGTTGAAGGATTTTTTGTTTGTTAATTGCTTGGATAAACTCAGTCGATGTCAATTTTTCAGCATACTGCATTACATATGTGAGATTCTGCCCTTACAATTGATATTTATTTCTAACATTGGTGCAACACCACCAATTTTGTTGATGTACACCATTACGTTGACTTCAGTACTTGACTGGTATTGCATTTTTGTTGACTTCTGAATGCTCAACTGAGAAAGTCTTAAGAGATGTAACTAAATACCTAAAAGTATTTTGTCTGATGCTCTATCATTTCTGCTAATTCAACACTCTTAGCATTCTTGTAGAAAGCATTGGCATCACAACTCTATATTTCCCTTCCCCTATAAATAGGAAGCATCTTGCTTATGCAAAAGTTCATTCCCCTTTCCTATAAATTTCAACTTCTTGCCTCTCTGAGGAATCTAACAAAACCAATTCATTATAAAATTTGCACAGTAGACTCTGTTTCCGTTTACTTTGTTCTGGCTTCTGTTTCAAGTAATTGAAATATGAGATATTTAGGATAATAAATTTAACTGGCAAAATCTAGAGTGCTGCATATATTTGATTTCATTAAAATAAATATAATGTTTGAATGAGAAGCACTTCACGTTTTAGACGGAAACCTTATTGTACTGTAAATAGATAGCTGCAACAATAACATGGGGTCAATGGTTTAATTTTTTTTTCTTTTCGTTTTGTTGGTTGTACTTTTTAAACCAGTGGAATAAATATTTTCATAGAAAGTAGATAACAGTAGAATTGGTAGTGCGTCAAACGAAGTGTTCTGTCTTTGAATCTATTCCAGATCAACTTTGCCTATCTTACTTGTGAGGTCGATGAAGTTAATATTGCTTTAGAAATACTGGGGTTGATATAATCGACCATCCTTTTGAAAGAGGCACTCCAGCTTGGTGGTAGTTTGACCAGTGACTAAAACTAGTGAAAAGAGGAATATGTTTCATAACTTAAGGTGTAGGTATGCCTGTATGGTTTTGGGTTCCATTGTGTGGCCCTTTCAGTAAAAATATCTTATGATAACCCTGGGCCACCCAATGTCTTGTGAGGGAATTTTGGAAACTATGGAAGCCCATCACATGTGTCTATGTGTTAATAGCAAATGTTGAGATTCCTTGGCTTTGCTTGTCAGCATTTGAGCAAAATGGTGTTATTTAGAGAGAAAGATGACAAAGGAAAGTAAGTTTATTCCTTATTTTCGTTTTAAACCCTAAAATTTCATTGAAAAATTTGAATTATACTCTTTACTCTTTTACTTGTTTCAGTCATTTGACTGTGGCCATGCTGGAGCACTGCCTTTAGTCGAGCAAATCGACCCCAGGACTTATTCTTTGTAAGCCTAGTACTTATTCTATTGGTTTCTTTTGCTGAACCGCTAAATTACGGGGACATAAACACACCAGTATCAGTTGTCAAGCGATGTTGGGGGGGGGGGACACAGACACACAAACACACATATATACACATACGACGGGCTTCTTTCAGTTTCCGTCTACCAAATCCACTCACAAGACTTTGGTCAGCCCGAGGCTATAGTAGAAGACACTTGCCCAAGGTGCCACGCAGTGGTACTGAACCCAGAACCATGTGGTTGGTAAGCAAGCTACTTACCACACAGCCACTCCTGCGCCTATAGAGTAAAATGTAAATGAAACCATTGAAGCATGTATAAAGATATACAGCATTGCAAGAATGTGTGCCTGCAATTTGGAATATTAATTGTTGAGAGAGGTTTCATAGCTTCTACAGTATACTCTATGGTGTACTCTATTAAATGTATAACATGTAAGAGATCTTACATTAGTATCTCCACAGCAACCATAATACTGAAACTATGGATTTTACCAAAATCTTCAGCAGTTTATTGATTGATTTGAGTATTAAACCCTGCCTATCCTTGCCTCATTGTGCTTCTCTGCATTTGTCCAAATGGATTTGGTATTGGTTACAGTTTACTTCTCATTTCAAATTATTCATTCCTAAATTAGAGCTTGTTAAAGCTGAAATATTAAATAAATTCATGGTTTTTCTCTAACTTTATTGGCTTTTACTGCCTTCTTATTTCTAAGCTGAAATGGCAGTATTTCAAGTAAATTACAATGTGTTAAGTGTTATTATTACTAACAGTATCCATGGAGATTCCATGGTTATTTTGAAAACTATAACATCATCGCAACTTTATAGAGAACCATGAAATACATAATTTCTTTTGAAATTATATTCATTCTGGAGTGTCTTCATTCCTGAGATGATGTAAAGTTTCATAAGTAGTATTGAAGGTGCAGTCTAAGGAGACATCCTTGAAAAACTATATTCTTTGTTATATACTGGTTGCATTTTCTGCCTGGAAAGTTGTTTGTCAAATTTACCCTGACTTCAAAAAGTAAACAAAACTTTAACAAATCTTAATATGCTGTACTACATTCTCATTTTTGTATTAGAGAAAAGTGCATAAAGCTGGGCTTGTATCCACTTGCCCGGTGAATAAATTACAGTAGCTGTCTCACTGAGCTGTAGATTTTGAGAGAGAAAATACACCATTTTGAGCATGGCCGTTGCCAGTACTGCCTGACTGGCCTTCGTGCCTGTGGCACATAAAAGCTCCCACTACACTCTTGGAGTGGTTGGTGTTAGGAGGGGCATCCAGCTGTAGAAACTCTGCCAAATCAGATTGGAGCCTGGTGTAGCCATCCGGTTTCACCAGTCCTCAGTCAAATCGTCCAACCTATGCTAGCATGGAAAGCGGACGTTAAACGGCAATGATGTTGATATCAGTAACTATCTCTCTCTCATCAGTCAGTTGTCTTAGATTATTTTGTTGATCTTATTTCGTATTTTAATAGTCAAATTATCATACAAACAGTATAGATGTACATAACATATTATCTTTAATTTTGTTCCATAGCATTATGTACATAGACCATAGCATAAAAATGTTATAGATTATTGTTAAGGCAGTGAATTAGATAAACGACGACGATGATGTTATCAACTCTTAACTTTCACCAAATTTCTAGCCATGTTCCTATGAAAGAAATTGATATTATATTATTCTGTCTGTATATATATAAAATGTTCTCTCCTGTCTTTTCTATCTTTTATTATGCCCATGTGACAGATATAGAAATGATAATTGTTGGTTTAACTCGCAGTTCAGACCCAGGATCAAAGATGTCCCAGCCATGACTATCTCATCTTTTTCCTATGCACAGTGCACCAGAGACTACATTATCCAATGTGGTCTTCGTTTTTTTTTTTATTGTGACAGTATGATTTGAGTGATCAGTCGGTCAAGTTAAGTGACTGAGTGCTGACACTTTCAGCTCGAAAAGATTATTGTTGCTAAGATATGCATCATGAAATAATGTTTAGGCTTTTGAAAAATTCAGCCTGCTACATGTCTCAGCTTCTGATTGGTATACATTCACTATATGTTACTCATATATTTTGAGAAATGGAAGAAGAATAAAAAAAATACCCTGAACATCACATCTTCCTCTGTTCACTCAAAGCTAATTTACAGACTCTGAGTGACAAGGTTTTTGTTTGTTTCTTTTTATAAATTCTAAAGCCCTCTCCTTTGTTTTTTTTTAATCAGTGTCCTTCAAGAAATGGAATTGAATATTCCTTGAGATAACAATTAAAGAAATTGTCTTCCTGTAACTTGAGAAGCCATTGCTCATCAACACTAATTTTGGTTTGATTTTGAAGTGCCTGTTTATAGGGAACTTGAAAATTTACAAAAAATTTATTATATCAATAATTTTTGGCAACAAATATTTACAAGCAGATAATTAAAAATTTAAGTATCATTCCAATGAAAATTAGTTTAGATCAACCATTTAAAAATCTATGGACCCTTTTGTTTACTATTTCATTCTGGTGAACCCCCATAGACATTCGATGTTTAAAAATTAATTTTATTGATACTTCTTTCAAAATTCCTATTTTGTTATTCACACATTCAGAAACCTAACAGTTTCTTGTAATACACACTTTTAAATCAAAGCTTTCCGTGGACCTTAGAATACTGCTGTGGATCCCCAATTTACTAATTTGCTACCGTAGACTCCCAAAAATCTTATATGGACCCCAGTTGAGCATCACTCATTTAGAAAAAAGTACTACATTATTTAGTTTGGATAGATTACGTTACTTAGAGCAAGAAATGGCAGTTAGTCAGTAATAACTAACATTCACTACCTCTCCTCACTCTTTGAGGGATAGCTTCGTCTCAGCCCATTTCTCGACCTATTTGTAACCTCATTTTAGTTTCTATTCTTTTAGGGGTCCAATCCAAGCAAGATCCCAAGAACCATAGTTGATATATCTGTCCAGTACCCACTGATACTGTCTGACAGTATGGACTTGCATTCCCAGGTGACAAACAGCATACCTGCTGGCTTGTATTGGTTAATCTTTGCTCCTTTCATGCCCTCGGATTCCTTTAGAAAAGCGATGACCTCCTTCACTCTTTTGGGAGTCCAACATTACAATGATTTCTGCATATACTAACTTGACTCTCTTATATTCCAGTTTTAGCAGAGTACCCCTTCACACAGTAGTGGCCTGAGAGTTAATACATACAGAAGGGTAAAGAATGAATACTCTTGACCAACTGTCAAATGATTGTTAGCTCTGTTTTTTTTTTTAATTCCTCTACAAA
>NC_068986.1:31012038-31013005 GCF_001194135.2 Octopus bimaculoides | reverse complement strand
ACACGTTTGCAATAACATATGACAATCTTCCCTCAGTTTCCTTCTACCAAATTCCCTCACAGGCAATTGGTTAGCCCAGAGTTGTAGTAGAAGACACATGTACATGGTGCTGTGCAAGGGGACTGAAATTAAATTTACATGGTTGGGGAGCAACTTCTTAACCACTCAAATACACAGTAACCTTCTACTGTGGCTACACTGGCTCAAATCAGTAAATGTGCATGTAATTTTATATTTACTGTTAATGAGTAAGTTTTGGATACCTAGAACAAACAATGTTTAATGTTTATGAGGCTTATTAAAATGTCTAACCATTGCATTTAACTAACCTCTTGTATACTATACTCAAGTAGATATATAATTTCAGGAATTTCCAAACAGTGAATGAGAAATCTAAATGTATGCTTCTGTCTCATTGGTCATAATTTCAAAACTCAGCTACAAAGTCTCAGTGAGCTAGTTATAAAATAGAAACAGATTTCATGTTTAAGCCATGTTAGCATGCAAAAACAGGCATCAAATGAAACAAAATAATATATCATTATCAATCATTGATTTTTATATCTATTTTACCATGTTGTCATTGGGTAAATGAAATGTTATTGAGGCAGATTTTCTATGGCCAGATGGTCTTTCTGTTGCCAAACTCTTGTTTTTTTAAGTAAGCTATTTTTTCTCTTCAATGTCCAATAATCTACAGACCAATATTGTTCACTGCAGAAAATAAACAATGTCAGATTATGTGAATGACAATGTTCTGAATTGATACACATGTACACATGCTTGGCAGAGCTTCTTCATAGTTTCTTTCTACCAGTTTCAGTCACAAGGTATTAGTTGGTTCAAGGATATGATACAAGACACCAGACCACAGTGCCATGCAATGGAACTGAACTCAAAATCATGTGGTTGCAAAGCAAACTTCATAACCACACAGCCATACATGTGCCTTTATATATATATATAT
>NC_068986.1:31006763-31012028 GCF_001194135.2 Octopus bimaculoides | reverse complement strand
AGCAGTGTTGTTTAATACATGAACAGGAAATGTTAAAATGTAAATTAAAAATGTAGAAACTTTTCCAAAGATAACTACAGAGATTCTACATAGCCTGTTCAACTAATCAGCACACCAATCCTAATGTTTTAATTACTTCATTAACAAAATAGTTATAGCTAATGAGGGGAGCCTCTGTGCAATAACTCAGCCTGCTAGAAATAGCAACCAAATTCTCCTCAAATCACATTCATCTTCTTAAATTAGCAGTATGTATTCTTTAATACCACTAACGAGATGGGATAATAATAGCTAGAATACCTTCGATCACAGATTTACTCAATCAATTTTTACCTGGAATTAAACAACAGCAGCAACAACAGCAAGATGATCAATTTAAAGATAGATTGGCTTAAACTCAGAAACTGACTGTATGAAAAGATTAAATCTAACAAACTTATTGGGTTTAATATGGAGTTAATGGTTTGGAGTTTTCTTCTGCTCTCCTATTGATCTGGATTTAGTTCCAGCAAAAGTTGACCTGGAACTTTCAGTTGTCTCGGTTCATTGAAGTAAGTACTAGTGTTAAATTAGATCAATGGCTTCTAACCCCCTTTTTATGGCTCAGAACCCCCATCCAACATGTATGTGTGCCTCTTTCCCCTTCTCTTCTTTTTCATCCTCTCTCTCTCTCTCTCTCTCTCTCTCTCTCTCTCTCTCTCTCTCTCTCTCTCTCTCTCTCTCTCTCTCTCTCTCCCTCTCTCTCTCTGGACCTATACTTTGTGTCAAATTTTTATTAAATGCAAGGACTTAGATAATAAAATTATTGGACCTTGGTCATATTTTTTTCTCACTGATAACACAATACCCTTCCTATTCACATTCTAATTGCAACAAAGATTTTACAAAAAAGTGCTTAAAAGAGTGATTGTCTTTGAACTTGTGTTCAACCCCCTCCCTCCACCAATTGGCAACCAGTGTTGGCTAGTTTGTGTTCCTATAGCTTAGCAGTTCTGCTACAGAGTACTATAATTTCTTTGAATAACCCCTTCAAGGTAGTGCTCCACCATAGCTGTGGTCTAGCAACTGAAACAAGTAAATCTCTCTCTCTCTCTCTCTCTCTCAGTATTTTATTTCTAAGAGAAATCAAAAGATCCCAACCCTTCTTAACACTGGGTGCTCCTTGCCACCTGCTTTGTGAGGTCACAATGCCCACAAGAAGGTGCTATAGTTGAAGAACCACTGAATTAGATGAAAGGTCAACATAAAAAATGTATCTTGGGTTTGTAGGTGAACACTGTAAAATCTAATGTTTATTAGTAGTGTCAAGTTTATCAATTGGTAGCAAGTTTAGGATGAGAACCAAGTATTTGTGGTTTTATCAATCAGAGTTGAGCTTTGCTAACCAACCAGAGAACAGATAAGACAAGCCAAATTCTCCTTGTTTTTATTTTATTTTCATTGAAAGCATTTACTTAGCAAATTGTAGCTAAGTCTATTTGCTTCTATATTTTCTGTGTAGTATTATTAAATGTTATCTTTTGATTAAAATGTCAAAATAGTCAACTTGAAGCAGCTGTCTTTTAAAAAGATGTTTAAGAAGTAATGTTGTTTGTAATAGATATTAGTGCATGATTTTCCTGTCAAGATACACCACCTACCTACTTAATTATATTCCAATAATGTTGATGATATAACAACAACCGTTACCATCTCTATCATGGTCGAACATATTGATGATTTGTAATTGCAAACTGTGTTATCAGCTTAGAAGTAAAGCATACAGAAATTTGTTTAATGAAAAATAGATATGAAATTGCCTTTAAGCATTGATGCAAGATTGATTGACAAAACCGATCATTTGAAGAAAGCACTCTATAATGATACTTGTTGCCAAGCCAACAAGGGTATTCAAATGAGATCTTGCTTTAACTCTTAATATTCTTGAGAAAGCATGAACTAGTTTTTATTCATTCTAGAATAAGAACGTGTGCAAGCCTAAAGCCAAAATTAGCATTCGATAGGCATTTTGCTTGGAAAATGATTTCACTGGTTGTATGGATACAAGCGTCATTCAATATTCACTGACTGGCAAAGGATAATTTTTAAAAAAAAATTTTTTTTTCATTGATATTACTTGGTTTAGCTTCCATTATCATGCTGTACATATTTCAACAGCTCTAGATTTATAATTATGTAGCAAGTTTGATCGTTGCTGATTTTCTGTTCGAGTGTGCGTTGCTGAG
The DNA here is from genome assembly GCF_001194135.2 of Octopus bimaculoides. Lineage (NCBI taxonomy): Eukaryota > Metazoa > Mollusca > Cephalopoda > Octopoda > Octopodidae > Octopus > Octopus bimaculoides. The sequence continues at coordinate 31,009,803 of NC_068986.1, read as the reverse complement.
TATTCTAGCAGTGACTGGTATTGGTTGCTGTTGATATTGTTCTTTTCTCTTCTATAATATCACAGTAATTCATTCGGTTGAGTTTCTTGGATTGAGATATCACTTAATACACTGACTAGAATTGTCTTCTTAAAAACCTCTTCTTATCTGCCTACCTACCTGTTATATGTTATTGTTAAGTAGATGCTGATTAGTTTTTCTCTTGCCTTAAGCATGCTTGAGTATGCTGCACTTTGAAGTGAATTGTAGACAATTCTTTTTTATACTTAACTGAAGAATCTATAATTGCGTATGAATCAGTTTTCTATTATGTTCCTATTCCCATTCGTAATATTTTTTAGTCCATATCTATCATCAATGACAGCCAGCTTGAGTAAGATAGCTGGTCTCTGATTACAATAAACTACATTATTATATTACACAAGGCAATGCAAACAGCATAAAATGAGATTTGGACATGGTATGAATCTTCTTAGCTATGCTAGCCTTTTGTTATCTTTAAAATTTCAAATATTGTTTGCAATTCTTAATAATTCATTCATAATTCCTTATTCTTTATCTAATTTGGATGATACTAGCAATGTTTAAAATCCCTTTAATACATAACACACAAGATAATGTGACGTGGGCATAATAGAAGTTGAATTATTTCAGTAGCTGCTATATAGTATATTCATTTAGTTTTTGCTTTTTTTGTTTTTACATCCTCCTATTACTCTATTTCACTTTATTTTAATTATAAAGTAGGTTATAAACTGTATCTAGGTTATTTATTGTATCCACATTATTTGTGTTAAATCACCTGCTCAAGTCCTGATATCAAACCCTAAGGTATTGAATTGTGTCTCTAGAGAGGATACACTGCTTTGTTTAGTCTAACTTGCTAAACTAGAAGCAATCCATGACACCTCACTGTTGAATAGCAAGCATTGGAATACTTCTCATGTATAAAAATAAATATTTATCCGATATATTTACATATTTTAGAGCCATCTGACTCTTACTAATGTAAGCTTAAAACCTTTGAAAGAAATTTATTGTGTGTGTAGAAATATAATAGACAAACAAAAAATCGTCTGTTCACAGCTTTACTATAAAACTTAGCAACCATTAATCAGTATTGGTCATTGATTGTTGTTGTTTAATTCTCTTGACAAGAAATGTTTTGGCCTTATGTGACCTTTTCAGCTGAGTAGACTTCTGTACTTGCCAAAGTAGTGATGGAAGAATCACATAGTAAATAGGTCTTATATTCATTAGTGAAACACAAAGCGGTTGACTGCATTGTGCTTCACTAATGTAGTTGAATAAGACAAAAACTTGCTCAGAATTCTTTCTTGTATTTGCTGGAAGAATAAAAATAATATTGTTAGTTTAAGGTGCAGGCATGGTTTCAGGTTCAGTCCCACTGTGTAGCATGCTGGGCAAGTATCTTCTACTATAACCTCAAGCTGATCAATGTTTTGTGAATGAAAATGGTAGGTGGAAACTGTGGAAGCCCATTGTGTGTGTGTGTGTGTGTGTGTGTGTGTGTGTGTGTGTGTGTGTGTGTGTGTCTGTGTCTGTGTGTGTATTTGTGCTAGTGTTTGCCCACCCTCCATTGCTTGACAACCAACCATTGGTTTGTTTTTGTCCCCATAACTTAGAAGTTTGGCAAAAGACACTGATAGAAAATATACTAGACTTAAAAATAATCACTGGGGTTGATTTGTTCTGCTATTACTAAAACAAGTAAAAGTTTAAAAAAAAAACAAAGATGTTTTTTTTTCTTTCACCTTATAATATTTCTAGTTGGTTTTGTGATGCTCTCTACATTACATTGTTAGCACTAAATTTCTGTTATTTTTGGTGAAACTTCCCATTTGTCATTGTGTTAGTGCATACACAGTTTGTCAATACCAACAGATTTCCACAACACTGACAATGGCAAAATCTATTCATAACTTCAAGTCACTTTAACCCTAACTAGCCATATCCTGCCCAAATATTCTACCTGTTTTATTTATCCTACAATGTCATTCTAAATATAAACAAACGCAGGAGTGGTTGTGTGGTAAGAAGCTTGGTTCCCAACCACATGGTTCTGGGTTCAGTCCCACTGTGTGACACCTTGGGTAAGTGTTTTCTACTATATCCTTGTGCTGACCAAAGCTTTGTGAGTGGATTTGGTAGATGGAAACTGAAAGAAGCCTGTTGTGTGTGTATATGTGTGTGTGTGTGTATATATATATATATATATATATATATATATATTTATGTGTTTTTGTGTCTGTGTTTGTCCCCCCCCCCCCACCATTGCTTGACAACCGATGTTAGTATGTTTATGCCCCGTAACTTAGCGGTTCAGCAGAAAAGACCGATAGACTAAGTACCAAACTTACAAAGAATAAGTCCTGGGGTTGATTCCTTCAACTAAAAGGCGGTGCTCTAGCATGGCCGCAGTCAAATGACTGAAACAAGTAAAAGAGTAAGCGATTATCAAAATCTTGAAGCTATGAGATAATGCATAACCAATTCAAAACAATATGAATAAATGAGCATTCCATTTGACAGAGGAATCTGAATGCTAAAGGGTTAAATCACAAATGATGACGGTGTTAATGATACAGGTGATATTAAAGTTCCAGGTTGTTTAACTCTTTCGTTACTAACCTGGCCATAGCCGGCCGAAAAATTTTTTGGTTCATAAGACTAACCCGCCCGTAGCCGGCCGAGCGTTGTTATTTAAATGTATATTTGAACCCAAATCTCGTTAATACATTCGTTAAAACACCTGATTTCACTTTGCAAACAGTTGAGTTATTGTCTCCAACATTGTTTGGCGTGATTTTTGAACTCAGTGAATTTTGGAAGATTTTTTCCCACATTTTTTTGCGGCGTTGATTTTTTTCAACTTTGAAGATGGAGAGGAGTTTCATGCTATCAAGCAGTGATTCCGAATTTGAAGGTTTTTCAACAAAAGATATGGAGATATCGAAGAAAAGAATGAATGAGCTACAAAAGCACGTGGTGAACGATAATAAATCGGATATTTCTGTAT
>NC_068986.1:30993987-31006198 GCF_001194135.2 Octopus bimaculoides | reverse complement strand
ATGTGGAGAACTTTGAGACAAAAATTATGCCATAGAATTGATTAAGAACCCTTTCTTTAATTATGTTCCAAATATCACATTAATATGTTGATAAATAAAAAAGTTACAGGTGTTTAATGAGACTAGTCTAAATTCATGATTATTTTAGAATTTAATTGAAACTCATGAGGGGTGTATTTTGGTCAGAAATATAGTAACGAAAGGGTTAATGGAATCATGACTATAATTGGCTAGGTTTCTCTGTTGAATGTCAGAAATGAGTTTGGTACTAAAGTACCAAACTCATAGATCACCTTATTTCAACACCTCTCAAGCAACACTTTGTGATCATGGAAAGAATATGATGAGAAATATGACTTGGGAAAGTAGTTACACAGTTTTTTTGTTTTTTTTTAAATGCTTTGGTCTGGAGAAAGTTATGGTGTCCATGGCCTTGACAGCACTCAAGACAGGTGAAATCTATGCAGTTAAGGTTCCACATGAACAGCTGTGAGTTGACTGATGCATTAAGAACACAGGTCGGATAGGCCAAGAGGGCTGGTGTTATGAGGAGGAAGGACTAAGGATAGTTGTTAATGTAGGGCCTGAGAGGTGGACATAATTCAGGTGATGAGAGAAGATGTAAATGAGCTAGCAGTGTCTGAGTGCGGGTGGTATAAGATAAATCAACTTTGGAGAGCAGAGAGAAAAGATGCAATGAGAAGATAGTGTATCTGGGCTTGAGGCTGAAGTATGTTAGCAAGTTAGCTATCGACTTTGGCTAGCTGTTTCCATCACTGCGTGTGTGTGTATGTGGCAGGGAGCAACCTTGGTTATCTATGTGTAATAGCTGCACTGACTTACAAATCATTGCATGAAGACCCTGTATTAAAGAAAAACAAAATTGGCAAAACTTCTCCCTCCCTGCAAAAAAATTAAAAAAATAAAATAATAATATAAGCACTTTCTCTTTCTGTGTGAAAGAAGTTATTTGGCAAGTGACATGAAATTTTGGTGACTGTGGCATATATCCGGTAAGATCAAATTTGGTTTGTTTCTAATCAATGTTTTAACAGCTCAGAAAGAATCTAAGCAAAGGTGGGATTTGAGATCAGAACAATAATATTCGAAATATTAAACTACTGCAAAGCATCCATTTTGAATTTTTACTGATTCCATTCTTGCTATCCTTTATCATCCAAAGCTCCACTCCCATCATTCATGCATGAAGCTCTCAGAAGTAATCACAGAATGAAGGCTTCAGGTGAATGAATACATAAAACACTCTTCCATATATTGAATACACTTCCCTTTGTCTGTATATCCATCCCTTTGTTTGTATAGCCACCCCCCATCCCTCCACACACATCCATAACACAAACACAACCTCAAATCAAACAGGATCTGTTTTCTTTTAAGCCCCGCTGGCTTGCATGCGAAAATTATGGAATGCTGTTTAATGTATTCCTCTAGTCTGAAATAGAGCAGTCATGGTATAAATTTTCACAGTAGAGTGATTTTCACAACAGAAATGTCACCCCCTCTCTCTTTCTCATTTGTATGTGTATCTGCTGTTTATCTCAATCAAGGCAAAGCAGAACATACCCAGGTGGAATTGAAATCATTTTGTGAATACTGTTTAATTACATCACTTGTTTGCTACTGGCCATCCAGCTGTGGGTGTTTAATTCAAATTTTCACCTGATTTTCGTTTTTTCGTTTGTTTTTGTTTATACCTTCATATACATCCTTAGTTGAGGCTTACCATACAATTCTGTGCACTCCTTGGAGAACATAGAACCATCGTCAAGAACATACTTACAAAGTTCATATAAAAGCAAATATGCTATTTCCTATATTTAGCTGCAATTTAAAACCTCATTTAAATCATAAATTGGATTTAATTTTCATATATATTCCAGTGGGTGACATGTCCAAAAAGAAGCTATGCCCAGCCACTTGGAATAAAGCATTCCACAGACAAAACTGAGAGTGAAGCTATTTAATCCATAATCATTAGTCTAACAAAATATATTCTGTTTCGCCTACATGTTTGATGTGTGTGTGTGTAGTACATGTATATCTTTATCATAATTTTCAAATCTAAATAAATATTAAATATATAAATATATAGAATAATATTTGATAATGTGCTTTTGTAACCAAGATGTTTCAGTTGAAATACATCTGTAAAGATTGCTGTACAATGAACAAAGAACTTGTCTGATAGCTAGACTCCTATTTTGAAAGTCCTATTTCACATGAGGTTCTTTGTTCTTTCTGACTATGTTTGACTTCTTTGTTGCATTCAATGTCCCAACCAACCATATGTGGTTTATTCTCCAGCAGCTGTGCTAGTTCAAAGTATTATCTTTAACCCTTTTGTGAGTATATTTCTTAATGGAGAGAGTGCCTTAAGTGTTTTCAATTGATTTTCAATACAGTCAGGACATTGGTGGGATTTTATTAAAATATCTGTATCTCCAGATATCAGTTCACTATATTGTTGTCGTTGTTGACTAACTGAAAATCTCATTATCATTCATGTTTTTGGCTTGAGGTTCCAATTTTAAATGTACACAAATATATATCAGGCTGTCTTGAGGGTTGAAATTAAAAGTTGGTTTCAAGTATTTTATAAATAGATGTATATCACCTCATCAGAGAAAACAAACAAACAAACACAAAAAAGATTTTAAGATTTTGTTTGCTTTTTTTGCCTATATTAATACTTTCATATGATATGTAAAAGATGTTTAGTGCAAATTTCATGTTTGTATTGGATAAGATTAACAAATTTGAAAATTCAGTTTGGTTTTTTTTCTTTTTCTTTCTTTCTCTGTTTCTTTCCCATATTTCATTTTATGTTCAGAATTCAGATAGATGAAATAGAATGTCTGTTATTCCTGTTCTAGTTTGCTATCCTGGTTTTGTTGTATTTAAATTAATTGGATTTTTTTTTTCTTCCTTTGGTAATATTTTAGATTTGCTGTATTATTGAAGTGTGTTTATCCTTTCTGGGGAATATTAGATTTCAGCTGATTTTAGCATGATATTGAGTTTTGCTTTATACATATATATTTGTCTTGTTTCAATATCTATGTTAGAAATAAACTTTATCTCTAAGGTATTTGTGTTTGCATGTGGGAAAGAAAGAGGGAGAGGTGGAGGGTTAGCAATCTACTTATTTTCACCATGAAAGGTATTTTTGCTAGAAGTATGAAACTCAAAGGTTCAGTTTAGAAATTAAATTAGAAATATAGTGATGAATAATAAATTAATATTTAAAACCTTCTAACAGCTATTATATTTGTAGAATAATTCTTGCTACTCTAAATGAACCTTCATTTTTTATTAATTACAGATTAAAATTTCAAGTGAATGGAAATTTAGTTATGTTTGTATAGTGAAATGTTTAATTTAGATTCTGGAGAAATACTAAGTAGTTGAGGTGAGTAGGTAGAATTTTCAAGAGTTGTAGTTTTGGGGAGGAAAGACAGCACATGTCCTCAAGTGAAGGGACAAATACTTAATGATAATGGTGTGTATCAAAAAAGATGATAAGACTAATGGTTACTTTGGTGTTCAATCATGTCTAGAGGGGAAATTATAATAGCATTAATAGAAATAATCAAAATAAATATTCCAAGAATTGAAACATGTTACTGGATAAGGGCTGATGCTGTTTAGCTCACAGGTTCACCCTGATAAGGCAAGTATGTGATCAAAAGTATTTCACCTATGATCATCCTGTTTTTATTTAATTATGATATATCTAGGAGTGCATTTCACTGTGTCCTGCCTTTCTTAAGATTGTAGATGCTAGTCTGAAGGAGATATGGCTGCTGTTTCTAGCAATGTAATTCACCATCGTCATCATCATTTGTCTTGCCCATTTATTTCTCTGCGGGCATAGATTAAATGAAACTTGTTCAAGGCAGATTTTGTACGGCTGGATGCTCTTCCTGTCATCAACACCTGCTTATTTTTCATCCCTCAGTTCTTGCATTTGTACTGAACTGAGTGAACTATCGAACATCTGTTTAGTGGAGAATGCACAATGTCACCTTTTTTGCCGTGATGATGTAAATGAAAATGTGTAATTAACATTCACACATATGCTTACACACATGCAATGGGGCTTCAGTGTAGTTTCTATCTATCAGTTCCATTCACAGAGCATTAGTCAACTCGAGGCTACACTTGTAGACACTTATCTAAGATGCCATGTAGTGGTGACAAACCTAAAACCACTCTTTCCTGTACACAAATTTAAAAGTTTCCCTGTCAAATTGACAGGGCATTTCTTTGTATATGGTCTATGATACTAGTGATTACATTTTGAGCAGCAGTTGTTTACTACTTAAATATGAGGTAGAATATGGTTACATACAGAGTAAAGAAGAATTTTCATGACTAACATACTGTTTCAGATATATAAAGAGATGAATTCAAGAGGAGTAGCCCTAAATTTCTGATTCATAAAATCTAAGATGTGAAATGCTCTCAGAAGATTAATTATGTAGATTTGTTTAATTATTAATTCTTCAATACCAGAAGAAGCGAAACCATTTTTTACAGGAGAGAGAGAGAGAAAAAGAACAGTTCTTATACCACAGAGCCATTGCATACATCTAAAAATAAACAATAACTGTTAAATTTACTTTTCATTTATTTCTTGAGATGTCAGAATTTATGACGCATCATGGTGACCTGGTCATTCACATTGTTCCATTGCACTTCAAGAAATAAAAGTGAATTTAATAATTTTTATGTGCTTTTAGATGACTAAAGTGGATTTTCCATAATGTAAATTGCTTCAGTTTTAGTCCACAGTCTCAGATCAGTTCACTTACTTACTGGACAATCAATGTCAGAAAAGGAGGAGAGAAGACGGATCTTATTACTTCAAATTCTATAAAAGAATATCTGAATTTCAATAAAAACAAAGTAATGTATAGATATTCTTGAAGACTCGGTCATTTTCTCTTTCTAACACAAAAATTATGGGGTCAGTAGATCAAGCCCAGTTGTTAAGGGTTAAATTTAAAAGCGACATTACTTCGAAGTAAACATTACTTCATAATGCATATCAGAGGACATGAAAAATTACTATTAGATACAGAGGTTATTTCCATTAAATTTGGAAAATAACATTTATTATTAGATTTATGACATGTAGCATGTCATACAACATCCAGTTAGATAGTTATTTAATTTGTATGAGAAGTTGTCAATGAAATCCTCCTCCTCAGAGTAACGCATTAATTCACTGGAAACATATTCTGTTATCCAGGTAATCTGTTTAATAATAGGTCTTAGTGCACAGTTGATGGAATAAAATTTACACATCTATTGCCTTTGTTCTTGACAAAAGAAACTCCTTTTCACAAATAATAAACTTTATGATACCTTTGTCAAAAGTGCTGTGGTGGATAGCTGTGAAACATAAACAACAAAGATGGAAGGAAGACATACAGTGACTGATAATACATATATATGTTAAACTATGAATGCAACTCTTCAGAAATTTTGGTCAATGTCCACTGAAGAGGCAGTAGGAAATGAGAGCTCATAAATAACCTGGCAAGCTGTGTGTGTGTGTGTGTGTGTGTGTGTGTGTGTGTGTGTGTGTGTTGCTGCTGCTACTACCACTGCTGCATCGTATGATTGTTGTTGTATGGATCTTTATAACATATGCCAAGATGATAAGGAAGAGGATGTCAAAGTATTTCAATTTTATTTCTGTTATAAGTCAATATAATGACTTCAGATACCATTTCAAATTAAGCCATTTCTTTTTTGTTGACTGTATTATGTATAAACAGTGTAAAACTGATAAATCAATATTTTGTTCTGATATCTTAATGTCGTTTATTGTTGTTGTTGTTGTTGTTGTTCAGTAGTCTTATTTTAAGTGCGTGTTTTCACTACACCACTAAGCACAGTTGTGTGCACCTGGGTATGTGCAGTGTTTTGTTTTTGTTTTGGTTTTGTACGTCATATTGTATTGACAATACTCTAAATGTATACAGTGCTTAGTATTAGTTTCTATATGTTATATATATGTGTAAGTTCCGAGGTCGGTTATTTACCTGTCTATATATTTTTTAACCATTCATAAGGCACCTACCTATACCACCATAAGGATTGCTTCTGTTTTTTAATCTCAACATTCTGGTTATGTTTATTTCCAGATCTTCATATTTGGATAATTTCTTCATTTCTTTCAGAGATACATTATCATCTGCTGGAACTATTACTTTCTTTAGGAGGCATTCCTTTTCTTGATGTTCTTTGACAAAAGCATCCTATAATTTTGTTTTAGCTTTGATCCCCCTGTCTGTGTAAATTGGCATACCCCAGAGTATGGTTGCTTTGTCATTCTATGAAAAATTTTTTTAAAGTGTATGATGTTTATGCCACCTCTTTTCTATTAGTATTTCTTAATGTTAGCATAATTTCTTGTTTATGAAAGCTCCAAATCTGTCAGGGTTATAAATGTATTCTCTTTTGACTGAAGTTCAACAGCCAGAGACAGGTAGGGTTTCTTCCCAACCTCCATGTATTTTGCATTAACATAATATGTGTTTTGTTTCATTACATACTTGTGTCTGATGAGAAGTCTTTGAGCTTGTATAGCAAGTTTTTGGTGGGAAGGTTTTGATTCTGTGTAGCAATCAAGTCTCAGCTTTTGAGTCCTGTACATCTCAGTGCTAAGATATTTCTTTGTCTTTCTCCTCCATACTCAGTCTTTTAGCATGGCATTCTGTAACCTCATTTTTTAAAATTTTGCTTAGCTTTTAGTTGTTTCAAAATTTCTTTTGTTACTTCTTTCTTTTACACAGTTGTATATCCCTTCACTCTCTCTATTAGTTTTTTAATAATCTTCACTAAATATGTTAGTAGTCCTACATCATTAAATGATGATGATGAATGAATATTTTATAGTATTTTTTTTTTATGTATAAGTCCTCTATCTTTCTTGATAAAGATACTTATATCAGATTGCAGTTGGTATATTCTAAATAATGTTTTTATTTTTATTCCATTTCTGTCTAGTTTTGCTAATTCCTTTAGCCTTCAGTTGAGAATATTATAATTGCAATTGCATTTATTTCTGTTTTAAGTACTAATCTAATGTATTTACAATATCTGCTCCTAGTCATTTCTTTCATTTGTATTTATTGTACTCTATTTCATTGATTCCTAAGTATTTGTAAACCTCCATTTGGTCTAATTCTCTTTTCTCCAGTTCTTTATCTAACATGACATTGATATTCTTAATTGATTCTCCTTGAGGTTATCTTGGTTCATTTTTCTAATCTGAATTTCACATCAGTTATTCTAGTGAATCTGTATACTGTCTGTAGAAGTGTTTCAATTTGTTTATAGTCTATAGCATAAAACTTAACATCATCAGTGTACAAAAGATGGTTGAATGATCTCCTCTGTATCACATTTATACCCAAGTCTGTCTTAATATGTTGGATAACTGTATAAGCATCAAACACAAAAACAATGCATAGAAAGAAATTCCCTTAGAATATTTATCTTCTAACAGAGATGAGGTTAGTCTTAATAAATCCTCTTTTTTTGGGTGGGTGGGGTGTCTATCTCCAGGATTATTGGCATTATCTTACACATGGTTGATGTTTTCAAGATCCCACATGTGGAGGAATACTGTCTGGAGCCTTTTATCAGTCACCCATGCCAAGTTCAGGCCTTTGTTCCTCCATCTTATAGTCTTTTGTTGATCTTTACAGCCAAAAGAGTCTTTCAAGCACCCCTTCTATTTTTCTAGAAGTATGTTGCCCTTTCCTCCCAACTCCAGATATTTGTTTATATTCTGCAATATTATTGCAGTGCTATGACTGTAAGAAGGCAGGTTACAAGTATAATCTTTAGAGTTTGTTATTTCTTCAGTCTTCGGTATTAAAAGAGTTTCCCCACTAGTGTGCCAATCACTTGTTGTCTCCTGCTCTTTCAACATTTTAATAAACATATCTGCTTACACTGTGTGTCCCTGTTTAACCAGTAGTTTGGGATTTTATAAATTCCTGTTGCCTTCCAGTTGTTCAATTTTTGTAGCATCTGGCCTACTTCTTCTGTTGATATGGCCACCCACAGTTGTTCAGGTGCTGTGTTTGTTATTTTGAACAAGTATGTTGTGTTGATTCCTTTGCTGTCCATGCTCCTCCCTAGAATTCTTCAATCTCTGTTGTTATATTGATTTCTCTTGTATTTTATCCTACATCTTGGTAAAATTGTTTTACTTTGGAGTCAAGCTTTTTCCCTCAAAGAATCATTTACTTTTCATTCTGATGAATTCTTTGCTATTTAGTGAGAACTTTCTTGTTTGAAGAGGGATTTCTTTGATTTTAGGTGCATTTTTTTATGTTCTTTAATACATATTTTTTCTTTCATTGTTGTCTTTTATTGATTTCATTAAGGATTTAGAGATATTTCTTCTTATTTTTCTATCCTTTTCTGCATTTGTTTTCCATGTTGCTTGCTTAGGTTTCGCTATTTCTATAATCTGAAGAAGTAGCAACATCCCTTTCTAAGTACTTTTCCCAATCATTATTTTGTTTAACCTGGTGGTATTACCTTTCATATCTGTTTTCATTAAGTCTGCAGTGGCCAGGTTTATGGGAAGGTTTAAAAAAAAAAAAAAAATTCTTGCTACTATTTCATTCGGTTTATATCCTTGAGAAATGCTTTTGTTGATCCTTACGAAGATGTATTGATTATAATTATTTAATTATGTTTCTACCTTCAGGTTATTATGTTCATACTTTGCATCTTTTGAATTTTCTATTCTGAGACTCTTAGAAGTTTTATTATTTATTTTGTTTTGTATGTGTTAGGGTTATTTTCATAGTTTACAGTTTTATTGTTTATATTTTTGTTTGGCTTTGTGTTTCACTATGTATTTTTACTTTTTAAATGTTCTGCTCCATTTTCTGGTATTTGTTTGATTTTGAGAATGTATATTTATAAGTAACTTAAGGATCCCATGTTACATTTAGTTAACCCCCCAGCATCCATTCTACATTTCCAAATGTAATGCTTATTTATTCATAATGTTTTGAATCAATCATCCATTATATTGTAGCTTTGTGATTTCGATGATGTGAATGTTTATTTTTGAATGACATTGTAGGGTAGGAGTAAGAGGTTAGATCTGGCCAATTTGAACATAAAACAAGTAATCCATCCTGGGCAATGCTGTTATGAGGACAGCACTATTGGATCTGCTGTATAAACCTGTATAAGGAGCAGGGTGGAGTGGAACTCAAAGGTTGCTATGGGCAGTACACATTTTAGCTACTCCACTGGTGCTTTTTTTTTTATTTAAGGGACTGAAGGAGTAAAGTTTAGCCCTTTATTTTCGATTGTCACCATCTTCATTTGATATTGGTTTGTTTGTTTCTAACAGTGTCAAGTTTTACATGTTCCATTTTCATACTTTTTTTTTTTTTTTTTTTTTTGGTATAAAATTGAAAGTACATATTTCTCTTTTATCATGGACTGAATGATAAGTTTTCCTTTTTTGCTTATTTGTGCTTCTTTTTTTTTAGTGGGGTTAAGTCTCTTTGGTGTTAATATGATTCACATTTCATTTACCTGTTTTTCATCATCATCATGGCAGAATCGTTAGCACACCAAGCAAAATGCTTTGTGGTATTTCGTCCCCTGTCTTTATGTTCTGATTTCAAATTCTGCCAAGGTTGACTTTGCCTTTCATCCTTTCGGGGTCGATTAAATAAGTACCAGTTACGTACTGAGGTCAGTGTAATTGACTTAATCCCTTCTCCCAAATTTGAGGCCTTGTGCTTCCAGTAGAAAGGATTATTATTATTACTACTACTACTACTACTATTATTATTACCTGGGGTCTTGTAGCAATGAAGAAAATATCCTCATCATACTATTTCAGTAGTTCTTGTTTGATAGACATATCATTAACCCTTCTCTGACCAAAGAAACAAGAAGCTGCAACATATTTCTCTGTGTCACCTATTCAGACCAAAGCAGCAATTTCCTCCTAATAATTATATATTGACTCTACTATTGATAACAAGAAAGAATGTATGCGACTGAGGAGAGAAATACATGAAATAAAATCCAAACTAACTGAAGTGTTGTGAACGCTAACTTAGTTTTACAGCAGAGACTTACTGATCTCTACCAAGGAAAGGGAATTGTATGGCAATTATATTCACTGCAAGCAAGTTAAGTGTATCTGGTAAGATAGCAAATAACAGATTTGATCTTTTCACTATAATTCCTGTCAAAAACATTTCTAGGTTTCATATGTATAATTGTATATGTACGCTTTAGGATTAAGAAGTAGTGGGGAAAAAAACAAGTTGCTCAGAAAATTTGTATTTACTTAGAACCAGCGTTTTTAAATCTAGGTTTCCAGCTTATTGCCAACAGAAAATTAACATCTCTTAGAACTTGTGAATGAAAGTAATAATTCATTCACGCCATCAACAATATCAAAATATGTAAGTTGGCGTCTTTTCACATTCTTTTATGTTTCAATATAGATTCAAACTTAGCACTGATTTATTCAATAGCAAACTATAATATAAAGTGATTACAAAATTGTCATAACAACATTCGGTTTATGGGTCGATTGTAGGGTATTTATGCTTTCAAGTTGGCAGTCTTAGAATTTCATTTCATGAAATCAGAATAGCATTTTTAATTTAATCAAGGTTTTGGAAACAATTGTGCTTTATGCATTGCAGTTTTATGTATGTGCATGAGTATATGCACATTGTCTATTGTGTTCTGTTTTAAATTGTTCAGATTTTATATGTGCAGTATTAACCAGATTTTAAATTGATCACAGACTATGAAAATCATTCAGAAACTTTATATTCATTTATTAGGAAATTATTAAAATAAAAAAAGTAAATGTTTATGAAAATTCTTTTTTATTAAATATCCTATATTTACTTGTTCTCAAACGAAAATACATAAATTTAAGGAGAAAAAAAAAGCATTAAACAAAAAATATTTGCTATGATATTTTTCATGTATTGATTTTTCTGTTATTTTGTGAAAAATGTTCAATTTGAATTGATAATAAAATTCTGTTGTTGTTATTGTTGCTATTATTATTATTATTATTATTATTATTATTATTATTATTATTATTATTATTATTATTATTATTATTATTATTATTATTATTATGTACTATTTTTGCTTTAAGTTATTGTTAAAAATAGGTTTTGATAGTTCCGTTAGTTTTATTTGAAAGGATAGTTATTCACATTCTGTATGGGTTTTAGACTATTAATATATTTTTAATCAATTTATGAAATGTCTCCTTCAACAGAAGCGAAACAATATTTAAACACTGAACAAAAAGTACTCATGAAAAATGAATGAGCTTACACAGTAAGTTCATTGAACGGAGATTCTTAAGTATGCACAAAGCTGCAGAATCCCAGTGGGTGTGGAATTTTAAATAATAATTATACAGTACATTGCTTTGTTTCTTTTCTCTGTTAAATCTTTCAAGTTCACATCTGCTCTTGATACATTTTGTATGTAGGTAACTGCTACAATTCCTATTCAAAATTCTAAAAGTCTTATCAATAATTCAAATTAGAGCAAAATCCGAAGGGAAACAATTTGAACATGATGTAGGCTTTCATATTTCTAACCTAAAACTTTTATTTATTTTTTTTATTACTGGACACACCATTTTGAGCATGGCCTTTGCCAGTACCGCCTGGTACATGGCCTTCATGCTGGTGGCACGTAAAAGCACCCACTACACTTTCGGAGTGGTTGGTGTTAGGAAGGGCATCCAGCTGTAGAAAATCTGCCAAATCAGATTGGAGCCTGGTGTAGCCATCTGGTTCACCAGTCCTCAGTCAAATCGTCCAACCCATGCTAGCATGGAAAGCGGACATTAAACAGTGATGATGATGACGATGATGATAACTGCAGGCATAGGTCTGTAGTGAAGAGGTTTGCTTTAAAACCACATAGTTTTAGGTTTAGCCCCACTGCACAGCACCTTGGACGACTGTCCTTTACTACAGCCCTAAAATGACCAATTCCTTGTGAGTGAATTTGGTTGACAAAAACTGCAAAACCCTGCCGCGCGCGTGTGTGTGTGTGTGTGTGTGTGTGTGTGTGTGTGTCCATCCCTCAATACCATTTTGTTAAGTGGTGTTTGTTCATATTCATTTATCTTATG
>NC_068986.1:30988114-30993797 GCF_001194135.2 Octopus bimaculoides | reverse complement strand
TATATATATATAACTGGTATTTAATAAATTAAAAAGGTAAAATGGTTGGGGAAGAAAAAGACAACCTTACATGACTTTAAATTAGAAAGGTGCGTTACACAATAAGATAGTCTAATAAAGCTCTACTTGAGATGTGTATCACAATGACCAAGAATGCCTTAGCTTGAACCATCAGCTTCTGATGGAATTTTGGAGGTGTGATCATGATTTGTGGTATATCTTGGCCATTTAAAAACTTGATGGAGCCCATCCCTCTCTAGGTTTGACCGTGGCTTGAGAGAGAGAAAAAGAGCTCATTACTAGACTGGACTGGTATTTATCTGTTGGTTCCAAATGAGTGAAAGTGAAGTTGATGTTGGCAGAATTTAATTACTAGAGTGCTAACAGACAGAACATATGCCACAAGGAATTCTTTCTGACTTTTAAACAAAGACATTTTTCTTTTTCCTGAGAAAAATAACTTTTAATGATATTTGACATTATTAGCACTAATTTGAGACAGAAAAAACTATGAGCTCGCTAACATCATTTCAACCATGTATGGATTGCTTACTAAGCAACCACATTGCTGATTACACTATAGTATCCAGCCAGTGATATAGTTCAGAATCCTTTTAGAGTTCTTCGCCATCTCAAATTGGTACATATGCATTCTATAGACTCTAATCTCATTAAAGTTTCACTTCGTTTAGAAGTGATTTATTAAGCTTAGAAAATGACTTCTGATTTTCAAGAAACAATGAAGCTGTGGTATGAACGGAAATAAAGTTGTTTTTATTTCAGTAGGTTTGAGGAGAGTTAGTCTACGAGTAGAAATAATTAACCAGACTTGGAAAAAGGCACAGAAATACTAAAATTACCATTTGATAATATGAAGTCAATATATATACATTGTATATGAACAGTTTTTTTCTCACTTGAAAGATGAATTATACCTTTAGTTAGTAAGAATGGTTATAGATTATATATTGCAGACAAAGTTTATATGAAGCATTCTGAGTATTGTAGCTTTATGGAGATCATAACTAACAATAAAAATCTTCATTTGGATATGTTGATAACTTCAGTTTTCAGTTGGTACAGGAAGATATCTAAATCTTTTTAGACCAGCTGAATTTGCTGCATAATTTCTACCAATGGAAAGGAAAATGATTGCCAACTACTGTCTTTTGATTTACAAATTCAATGTGCAGGAGCAAGTGTCAAAATAGTTATCTTTAGTTATAGTATTGGTTTGAACAACGTCATAATCAACTAGATACAGTTATCAGATAATCCATTTAAATTATTAATGTGTACAACAAACAAAATGAAGTCAACTAAAGAACAAATCCCCAAGACATAAATATCCACTATGTTTTCTGGAACAAGTCAAACATGGCAAATGATCATAGCTTTTTGCAAGTATTTGGCTGAGAATCTCTAGACAATATATGCCCAATACAGTATTTTACACTTCATACTATTTATACCAGACTAGATAGAATGTATCCGAGTAGTGGGAAAGATGAAAAAGTGTGTGTGTTAGTGTGTGCCACGTTTGTAGCAGATTTTACAGATGGCTAAAATAGAATAGAACCTCAGAAATGAAATTAAAACCATCTTGTTATGAAATTGAATTGACAGAATTGAAATCCTTAATTGGGAAAGAAACGAGGATATTAGGAGTAGTAGGCAGTGCCTGGAGCAAAAGGGGAAACCATAATATACCACTATAGAATTTTGGTATCTATTTTGGGTTAAATGGCAATTATAGGAATCTTTTAGAATCACATATGCAATCATGTATACATACATGCAGGCTTTAGTCCTGCATGGTTTCCTTCACTGAAATAAGTTTAAATAATTGAAATTCCATAAAGGCTGTCAGCTCAATTTTTAGCTGTACAAAACAAATACATGTAAGAATATTGACTTATTGGTTTCTGTGTGCAGAAACAGGTGTCAAAGACAGTTGTGAATATGTTGATAGGGAAAATGTAATATAAGATAAAACCACAGAATATTAGATTAAAAGCCTGAACCACTCAATGAATGTTTTATGTTTTAGATAATTGAGTGTGTGAATAACTTTTTTTTTTGAACATTGATTCAGTTTGTATGCTTGCAGCCATTAACTAGCAGCCTTAGTGAATGGAGTGCCTACATTTCTTTCTAACGTATAATACTTCTATTCCTTTCAGGAGCATCATTTGCAACGAGCTCTTTCTGCCCAACAAGTCTACGGGACTGCAGAAGCGTTGGTCATCCCTATTCCAGAAGTGGTACAAGTATCAGAAAAATATGAAACCTATTACAAAGAGGACTTCAAAACAACCAAACAGTATATTCATGTTCAAGGTAAGCAGCAAAGAAATAGATTAAAAAAAAAAAAAAAAAAAAAATATATATATATATATATATATATATATATGTAATAGATTAAAACAAAATAATAGTTGGAGGAGAGGAATCACCTGTAACCTCTTCAGGCTCTTCATTGAAAATTATATTAAGAGGCGTAGTGAAATGAAAAGTAAAAAGTAATAAATCATGTATTTAAAAAAATATCTGCTGCTGCTGCTATTGTTGTTGTTGTTTCCTTTTTATTGTTTTAAATTTGTTGGTCAATGCCCTTCCTCAGACTGCAATTACTTGTCTACTAGATTCGCTGAAATAATTCTTTGTTGTTTAACTTCAGGTCATCCTTGATCAAAGTAGATTATCTAATGTGTCTTTCTTTTTTTAATGATGACAGTGTTATACGAGGGATATATAACTGCTATTTCTCAAAGGCCAGGCAACCTTATAGAGGTCAAATTGAGGAATAATGTATCATACATTCATGTATAACAGTAATCCTATACTTTAGCCAATTCCTAACAATGTATTGAAAATAGTAATGTAATTATGTCATTCACATATAACGATATGTATATTTATTGTCACATTAACGAGATCATTGAAAGCAGGAGGCTGTTGAACAACAAGTAAATAGTGAATGGTAGTATGACAAGTAAAATGAAAGTAAGTAGAAGGATGAGGTACTTATCATACTGCTTGTTGTGACAAACAGGGAAAGAGTGCTTGAGAGTAACTTCAAATGAGAGTGGGTTGGAAAAGTGTTGCTAAGCAGGACAAGAAATAAGAGCAATCTTAATATACTGATAAATAGCAATGGAAAACAAGTAAATTTTTATGGAACTCTTAAATTTTATTATGAATATTCTGATAAAAGAACTTCTGGAATAATGATCATTACATGTAAATCATTCTATCTTTTATAAATATAGTAACTATTTTTAATTATTTTTTTATAATTTGGCATTAAACCATTCAATGGCTTAGTATAAAATGTTCGAAAGAGAACTGTCACTTTGATGGCACAGATATCTGTCTATGTGCTTATATATTGTTGTGCCTCATCAGTTTTGGTGGGTGGCATGCTTTACCACATCTTTTATTTGTTCCTGTCATTAGACTGTGACCATGCTGGGGCACCACTTAGAAAAGTTTAGTCAAACAGGTCGACCCTAATACTTATTTTTTTAAAGTCTGGTACTTCTATCAACTTCTTTGTGGAACTACTATGTAACAAGGGCACACACATACACTTCCACAAAGTTTCTGTCTACCAAATTCATTTACAAAGACTCTGGTCAGCTCAGAGTTATTGGTGCTATAATGGTAAGCACTTGCCCTAGTTGCCATGCAGTGGGACTGAACCTACAGCCACATGGCTGCAAAGCAAGCTTCTTAATCACCCAGCCATGCTTGTGCATACATTTACAAATTCTTGGTAATATTTTATTATTAAACACAAAGTGCAAAGTCTTTAAGTAAGAAATTTGTCAATAGCCCTCACCCTTTGTTTTAAGTAGATGCACCATTTTCTATAATTAATAGAATTGTTAGTCATTTTTGATGAAATAAACACACTAGTTTGTAAGTTCATAATAAACAAGAATGCTGGGAAATGTAGTCACACAAGCAAATCCATAAACTTGTGGCATTCTAATACTATCTCCTTTGCTGTTATTCATTCATTTGACATGTTTCTTCATGCTAGCATGGGTTGGGTAAATATATACAAAGACGTTGTTTTACAGCTCTTCCTGTCACTAACCATCAGTTTTTCAAGTAATGGCATTTTTCTTCTTTTTTTTTTTTTATTCCATTTATTATTGAAAGCGTGGAGGTGCAATGGCCCAGTGGTTAGGGCAGCGGACTCGCGGTCATAGGGTCGCGGTTTCGACTCCCAGACCGGGCATTGTGAGTGTTTATTGAGTGAAAACACCTAAAGCTCCACGACGCTCTGGCAGGGGATGGTGGCGAACCCTGCTGTACTCTTTCACCACAACTTTCTCTCACTCTTACTTCCTGTTTCTGTTGTGCCTGTAATTCAAAGGGTCAGCCTTGTCACACTGTCACGCTGAATATCCCCGAGAACTACGTTAAGGGTACACGTGTCTGTGGAGTGCGCAGCCACTTGCACGTTAATTTCACGAGCAGGCTGTTCCGTTGAGCGGATCAACTGGAACCCTCGTCGTCGTAAGCGACCGAGTGCCAGCAACAACAATTATTGAAAGCACTGAGCTACAGGAAAATTTGTCAGCAGAGGATGCCAACAAGCATCACCGTTTTTCTTTTAATTTTATTTTCGCACAATATATTTTAAAGACGCTGAAAGTAAACATTTTCACAGACACTCATATTCACACACATATACATATGTGTATATATGTTATCATGCACATGCACACATACACACACATGCATGCACATACGACAGGCTTCCATACAATTTACATCTATGAATTTCACTCACAGAGCATTGGTTGACCTAATGCCACAGAAGACACTTCCCTGAAGTGCCACACAATTCGATAGAACTCAAGACCATTTGGAAGCAAAGCAAATTTGTTTCCTTATATGCAAGTATAGTTATGCCTCTTATGGCTATGAAAACTTATCAGTAACTAGTGTGGTGTATTATTGAAGTCTATTCTATAATTAAAACTTGAAGAAGCAATTAAGCATTGATTCAAGAAAAAAAATATTGTTAAATTAAGCTTAATTCTTGTCCTGTAAAGTAGAAGATATTTATTGAGATATTTAATTTAATTAATTGAAAGTTCGTTTAAACAGGAAAGAGGAAGAAAAGGGAAAGAAAGAGAGAGAGAGAATTTTTGAAGAACATAATGTATTTATGTTTTATAATATATACGAGAACTGAGTATACAAAGTGTTGGATTTCGTTTTTGTAGGTCATGATTTCAAATATTATAATCATTGCACTGTGTTGTGTTGTTGGTATTGTTTAACCCCGGGTCAGTCCTGATTGAGTAGACCTTATGATCAAAGTAGAATGATAACTTTATAGGCGTAGGAGTGGCTGTGTGGTAAGTAGCTTGCTTACCAACTACATGGTTCCAGGTTCAGTCCCACTGCGTGGCACCTTGGGCAAGCGTCTTCTACTATAGCCTCGGGCCGACCAAAGCCTTGTGAGTGGATTTGGTAGACGGAAGCTGAAAGAAGCCCGTCGTATATATGTATATATATGTATGTGTGTGTATATGTTTGCGTGTCTGTGTTTGTCCCCACAACATCGCTTGACAACCGATGCTGGTGTGTTTACGTCCCCGTAACTTAGCGGTTCGGCAAAAGAGACCGATAGAATAAGTACTAGGCTTACAAAGAATAA
>NC_068986.1:30981957-30987801 GCF_001194135.2 Octopus bimaculoides | reverse complement strand
GGAAAGAAAGAGAGAGAGAGAATTTTTGAAGAACATAATGTATTTATGTTTTATAATATATACGAGAACTGAGTATACAAAGTGTTGGATTTCGTTTTTGTAGGTCATGATTTCAAATATATTCATTGTATTATGTTATGCTGTTGCTATTGTTTAACCCCAGGTTAAACAATACATATACAACAAGCTTCTTTCAGTTTCCATCTGTCAAATCCACTCACAAGACTTTGGTCGGCCCGAGGCTATAGTAGAAGACACTTACCCAGGATACCACACAGTGGCACTGACCCCAGAACCATGTGGTTGGGAAGCAAGCTTCTTAGCACACCGCCACTCCTGCGCCTATAAATATTAGGGTATGATTTGAGTAAGATTTGGCTGCTATTTCTAGCAGAGCTTGAGAATCAGAATTTGAAGCAATTATTGAGCTGTTGGAATCGGGGTCAGAGCTGGTAACACTGTACCATATCCAACTAAATGTAAATTGCAATATAGTGCACTTACAATTTCTAATTTTACATACACACTCATACACAATGGACTTCCTATGGTTTCCCTCTACCAAATTTACTCAAAGGTATTGACACTTGCTCTAATCAAACCAAATTTAAGAGCTTCTATGAAGGGAGATCTCATAGACGCAATTCTGTTTCTAAGTACATAATGTTATAAAATTTGGGTTTGGATTTTTGACTTAACTTTTACAGGTACAACATTTCTTCAAAGAATTTTATAGGGATAGACTTTTCTGTAATTTACAATTTCATTTCATTTGTTTTATATCCCATTCTCCATGTTGACCTGAATTTGAGGAATACTTATTGTGGGGACATTATTTTACAGTCAGATAGGGCGGTGAGCTCGCAGAATCATTAGCATGCCAGGCGAAATGCTTACTGGTATTTCGTCTGCCGCTATATTCTGAGTTCAAATTTGCCTTTCATCCTTTTGGGGTCGATAAATTAAGTCCCAGTTGAACACTTGGGTCGATGTAATTGACACCCCCCCCCCCCCCCGTGGCGAAATTTGAAACCATTATTCCACAACCAGATACCCTTCCTGGTTCTAATCCTTATGTGTTTGACAAGTTTGAGAACTCAGAGCAACAGTGTAATTTGTTAATGAGAAATGTCAGCTGACATCACTGTTTTGCTCAAACATTTTTCTGCAAATTTATAGGAATTCAGCATTTACACACACACACGCACACACGCACACACACAAATGTGTATGTAACTATTTATATATTTTTTCATGTCTTGCGTGTCTCATCTTCACTGTTTGTCTGTGTTCCCACCAACAAATACTTATCTATATTTCCCTAGTCTTTCTTTGTCTCATTCTTTCTGGATCAATCCGTAACAACCATATCATATTTATAGTTGTCATGCAGCTATCGATATGCCGTACTGTCCTAAGCACAGAAATTGCAAATTTTTTCTGTTTGTCATTATTTTCTCATTTGATGTCAATATTTCTGTCTCTTCCCCCTCTCTCTTTATCCCCCCCTTCTCTCTCTCTCTCTCTCTCTCTCTCTCTCTCTCTCTCTCTCTCTCTCTCTCTCTCTCACACACTGGACTTCAATACAATTTCCATCTACCAATTCTACTCGCAAAACTTTAGTTACCCCTAAGTATCATGCATGCAGATAGAACTTAAAACCATGTGGTTACAATGTGAACTATGTATCCACACAGCCATGTCTAGAGGTGTGTTTAATACCAACCCAACTAAAATATGTTCAGAAGTTTCTATGCCTATTTATTTTGCTCGCATTTATTACATATTAAAATCCATATGTTTCTATAGTTGTTTGAAAAACATCAAGCAGTACATGTGTCAGTGATTCAGAAGTGGTTTAATTTCACATCAATATTTGCTCAAAATAACTCAGAATTATCTCTTATGAATCATTTCAAATATTTCTATTGAGGCTGAATTTAAGCAAGAATTCCCAGAAGTTTAAGAATCTAATATAGATTACTGACATTGACACAAGACTAAACATTTCGTTGAGGTCAGCTTTGCCTTCTGGGGTCATTAATCAAGTAGTAATCTAAGGCAATAAACAAGTAGACTCATTAAAGAATGGAGCAGGATGTCTTGTGGTATTTATCCTGGCTCTTTGCATTATGAAGTTTACATCCTGCCTTGGCCTACTTAAGTGGAAGATGTATTTCACAAACCAATTTAATAATCCCTTCTAGTTGGTTGCAAGCATTTGGGCTACGGTTTTGGTTTTAGGATATCTTCTCCCCTTACACCAGTCTCAGAAGTTCTGTAAAGGGTCATAGATACTATTTTACCTATCGTCTAAGAGATTAAAGAAAAAAAAACTAGGGAAAGGGAGCAGATACAGTGAAGCAGATTAAAGGCAAAGTTATAGGTAGTTTAAATAATAACCAGATAACGAGCAAAGAGAAGATAAAACAAGAGGGACAAGTTTTAACAAAGGTTGTATTAGTTTAATGCTTAAAAGGAAGGGAGAGAGAGTATTGACCTTTCAGGTGTTAGTCCTTCATCAGAAAAGAAAAAGAAAAATGAATGGGGAAAATAGAGGAAAAGAAAAAGTAGTGGGAAAGAAAGAAAGAGAAAAAAATGTTTAGGGGTTAGGTCAGAATGTAGTTCTGTGGGGTGCAGTTAGGTAGAGAGGAAGAGATGGGGTGGTGTGCGCATGTATAGGGGGTATTCATGTATACAAATGGGCATAGCAGAAGCTTGGTTGGGAGTAAAAATAAGGGAGCAAGGAAGAGTTTGAGGATTAAAAATTCCTCAGAGATTTTAAAGGATAAATATCTATTAACTCTCTTGTTTTGGTTACGTAAGTATTTTTATCTCATTTGAAATTTTAAAGAAATCGGTTCAAACATTTCCAACGGATCAATCATTGTTAGTTCTTTTTACTGTGCAGCATCAAAACAACAGTCGGCAGATTCTTCAAAAAACAAGATTTTTATTTGTTGGCACTTATCAACATCGAAAACCATTTGTTTGAGTGGATTTAGGATTCAAATGAATTTAAATAATCTAAAACATTGTTATGGAGTTGCTTACATGCAGTATTTTCATTTGTTAATTACAAAGTAAAAATAGAGGAAATTGCATTATACTTTGATTGTTGTTGTTCATAATTAGTTGCTGTTTAATCCCAGGCTATCCTGGCTGAGTGAACCTATGACTAAAGGCATTCCAACCATGACTATTTGTTCTTTTTTTTTTTTTTTTCATGACTACATTACTTAATATGTCCTGCCTTGCATAAGAGGGTAGGAGGTTATCTGTGGGATATTTGACTGCTGGTTGTGGCAGGTAGAACAACATGTGGTCCCCTTGTTGTCTTGGTTCATAATTAGCTGGATTGAGATCAAAACATATTTCTGTATTTGTCCCTCTTTCCAGAAAACATCTCAATAACATTTATTAACAAATAATGAATGAAGGATACAATGAAATGAATCTTATTGGGTAAGGTTACTGTATCCCAGGCTTTTCAACTTCGGTTTGTACACCCACCGCAGTATTCATTTGTGCAGTGTTCCTCAACAAGAAACAACTCTTATTTCTGTATACTTATTTTCCTGCCTAATTGAGAAAGCATTTACTCAGAATAAGGCAATTTTTATTTCATGTAATATGATCTTGTATGTTATATTTATTCCAATTTTATATTCAAACGATGCTTTAATCTTGAAAAGGAAATATTATGTATCTAATTGAGTTTTTCTCTTTGCTTTTTCAACAGTAATTTCTAAGTTGTTGTAGGTGTTTAGTCAGTGTTTTGGTTTTAGCTTTGATGAAATTTAGATATTGGAGCTGGTAAGCAAAGAGGTTTCTGATTTATTTTATAGTATTTTCATACTTTAGTTCGTAGTATTTTCATAGTTCTGTTTATATCAGTTTACTGTTTATATCGTTTTACTTTCTAGCCTTGTGATAAAGACAGCAATTTTAAAGAAAATTTTTATTTTAAATTTTGTCTTATGTTTAATTGTTTGTGTGCAGCTTCTTTCTCCAATAGATATTAAAACTATCACAACAGCACTGCTATAGCCTTTAAAACCCAAACTTTGTGTAAACCTGATGACTTACATAGGCTATGTATGTTGTGTGAAGAAATATATGATTAGCCTGAATACAAACAGTGGAGGCTGTGTTGGTGGTTTTGTGTGCTTAAGAAGCTTGCTTCCCAACCACATGGTTTCAGGTTCAGCCCTTCTGCATGGCACCATGAGCAGATATCTTCTACTATAGCCTCAGGCCAACTAAAACTTTGCAACTGGTTTTGGTAGACAGAAACTGAAAGAAGCTTTGTGTGTGTGTGTGTGTGTGTGTGTGTGTGTGTGTGTGTGTGTGTTAGTGGTCTCCTTGTAAATGAGTGTCACCATCATACAAGCAGTGTCATCTCCAATCATCTTTGAAAACATGCCTAGCAATGGAGAAATATTAGCATGTTTGCAAACAGGAAGGGTAATCTGGCCATAGAAAATCTGCCTCAACAAATCATGTCTGATTTGTGAGCATGGAAAAGGGGGTATCAAAATGATGATGATGATGATTCCACAGCCCTGGTTTCTAGCAGCTCAGATAGCTTCTTAAACTCATTGCTATATTTGTTATTGGATAGCAGGTCAACAATGATCAAGCAGACCTATGATTACAGATGCTCCAGCCATGACCCCCACTCCTTTTTCTTTTTTTTTTTTTTTTTTTTTTTTTTTTTTGTACATCTAGAGCAACATTGTCTTATGTGTCATATCTTCTTTTAGATAGTTAAGTGTAATTGAAGATTCAATTCAACTGCTATGTCTAGGAGCTTGAGTGACTTGAGTGTAGAGGCTCACTCATGAGTGTAAGATAAGCTAGAACTATTTCAGACAATGTGCTGGTTGTATCTGGTCGGGCGCCTTGGTACTTTACTCTTTTTGCCTCAGGAGAATAGGTAGAAACATTTCTATATGAAAAGCAGTTTGAAAGACATGAAGCTTTCAAGCATTTCTGTTACGCACTCACAGCACATACAAAAATTTAATGGGTTTGCAAGGTGGTATATAAGTAAATATATCTACATGTACAGTTTGTGTATACTTGTGTGTGTGTGTGTGTTTATGAATCTACAGTTGTATGTAATTTCTTGAGTTATTTTTATTATATTTCTTCCTTTGTATCCCTTTTGTGTCAGATTTTTAGAATTTCTTTCTTTTATTGTATTGCTTCCATATTTTCCATGTTAGCTTGAATGGGATGGTTTATTTGCAAATTTAGATATTTTGTATATTGTTTTTTTACAATTGGCTGTTTTTACAATTGGCTGTCATTCACTCAACTACAAAGCAAAACTGGGTGTGGAGAAGAATAATAGGTGAAGGATTTGTTTATGTAAAACCAAATAGGTCTCTTAGAAAATAATCCTTATGTAAAGTTTTATTTCCTTTATTTGTATCCTACTTCATGAACAATAGCGTCATCAGCTACAGGTTTCTAAAGTGCCAATCACAGGTTCATTGCATTGCTGATTGCAAGAATCTCATGGGAATGTCTCTGTAGTGTTTGGCTTTTCACCGATGTTTATGTCCTTTACTGATATACATAGGTAAAAGATATACACGTATCTATATCTCTATCTATCTATAATATATATACATACATAGGTGCAGGAGTGGCTGTGTGGTAAGTAGCTTGCTTACGAACCACATGGTTCCAGGTTCGATCCAACTGCATGGCACCTTGGGCAAATGTCTTCCACTATAGCCTCGAGCCAACCAAAGCCTTGTGAGTGGATTTGGTAGATGGAAACTGATGGAAGCCCGTCGTATATATATGTGTGTGTGTATGTATGTGTGTTTA
>NC_068986.1:30976606-30980304 GCF_001194135.2 Octopus bimaculoides | reverse complement strand
ATATATATATATATATATATATCTATATATATATATATATATATATATATATATATGATGTGTAGTTCAAAAGTTTACTTCCTGGGTATGTGGTTTCAGGTTCACTTCTACAGTGTGGCACTGAGGCAAGTGTTTTCTTCTGTGGCCCCAAGCTGACCAAAGTCTTGCGAGCAGATTCAGACAGAAACTGAAAGAAGATCGAGTGTGTATGCACACATGCTTCCTTGTCTTCTCTTCATGTCATTGTTTCAAATGAATGTCATTCATCTCAATCATCTGCAAAACAGTCATGGGGAATTATATTACTTTGCTTGGCAACAGAAAGAGTGTCTGGCTATTGAAATTCTGCCTCAGTAAATTCCATCTGACCTGTGCAAGCATGGCAAAGCAGACATTAAAATGATAATGATATACATGTGTGTGTGTAAGAGAGAGAGAGAGCTTCCATCTACTTTCTTCTACTTGTAAGGTATTAGTCAATTCAAGGATATGCTATAAGACACTTGTCCAGTGGGCCACACATTAGAATCAAACATGGAAAAAGATGGTTACAAAGCAAACCTTTCAATCACACAGCTATGTCTGTGCCTGATCAATAGAATCAGTCTTAGGTTTGGACAAGAATCTATCCATAATTAGTCTAATCACCCATTTAAATAAGAAATTAATCAACTAGTCTGAGATAGACTCTGGTAGCAGACTTAAGATTTTCCTGATATGGAGTGTAATTATTAATTTCTGTGATGTTTGGTGTGAATCTGTCATTCTACAGTGAGATATGACCTCCATCATTTTGGAAGTGGCCATTTGGAAGTGGCCATTGTAACCTTTGTTGAGTCAATACCAAATGCTGCTTATTCATTTAGAAGAATATAATATTCATAGTTAAACAATTTCAAACAAGAACAACAAAACTAATTCTGTTGTCCTTGTTTGAAATTAAGTGTTGAAAAATGTATTTGGTACATAACTATAAAGAAACCAATACAGTCAGTACCCGTTACGTTTTTTATCCTTCTAGACAGGAAGAGGTCTTTTTGGGGAGGGTGGGGATAGATAAAGATAACTAGGTGATAGATGTATTAGTTGTGTTAGGGTTAGTCTCTGAATACAAGCAGCAGTCCTAATTTCAGCCATGACCATCTCATTTTTTATTCAGATATAGTATATTTAGGGCTATACAGTCTAGTATGTCCATTCCTGTTTTTTGTTTTGTTTTGTTTTGTTTTGTTTTGTTTTTTTCTTCTTTTTTTGAGACTGTAGGGTGTAATATGAGGTTTGTTTCTAGCTGCATGAACAGCCATATAAAGGCTTCCTCCAAGAAAGATTGGAATATTTAAAATCAAGTATTGAAATTTTATTTATCTATTTATTGGTGAATATATAATGAAATGTAGTTCTTTAGTTTTTTAAACTTTCATAGACTAGAGGAGGAATGAATAGAGATAATGAGGTGAGCTTAGTATAATTAATATTCAACTTGAATTTATGTAGGTTAGTGGGTGAAAAGAAGATGAATTCTAGAAGGATGTAGTTTTGGGTTAAGAAGGATTGAGAAGTGGGGAATTGTAGAAATAATGAGATTGGTTGATCCACCAAGTGGATTGTGTTGGCTTAGAGTTAGTAAGCTTAAAGAGAAAAGATAGATTTAGTAGACTTAGAGAAAGACAGTTTAGTTGTGGATCAACTGCATCAGAGTATTGGTGAGAGATAAGGCTTATCTCTCAGGCACACAGCCTTTACTGGATGCCATCAAGAATGCTTGTGGTGACAGTGTCTATTCTGAATGTAGGATCTCTGCTCTGGTATAGGTTTTATGATAACCAGTTATTAAGGGTTGGAATATTGATCTAGCTTAGTAGAGAGCCTTTGTAATGTAGCTGTGACTGTGTGAAGTACATGGATATCTCCATAAATGTTTGTTATTTGTTGTCCAAGCACTTATTAGGAATGTGGTGGTTTAAACTGATTGCCGTGTATAAAAAAACAATACCGAGCATGTGTAGAATTAGCTTTGTATTAGGTGGCATTTCTTCTGGCTCTTTGCTTTCTGAGTTCAAATACCACCAAGGTTAATTTTGTCTTTCATTCTTTCAGGCTTGATAAACAATAAAATAAAGTACCAATCAAGTACTGAGGTTGATGATCTTGACTAACCCACTTCCTCTCAATATTGCTGGCCTTGTGCCAAAATTTGAAGCCATATTACTGACTAGAGTCTGCTTTCAGTCCTATAGTAGGCAACTTGTATTGTGTGCAATATAAGTTAGAAAATATCTTAGTGTGTTGAAATATAAAAAAAATGCTTTTAACATAAAATATTCTGTGAAGACTTTATTGTGTGAATCTAGTCTATTTATTATTTTATCAATTTATTTAGTAGACAAGTAGTTTGTTTAAATAGAAATTATTTTAATAAAACAAAATCTCTAAGGTTAGCATATTTTTGTTATTCTTAGAAGAAACAAATTGCGTATAAGTACTGAATAAATACTCATTGAGCATTTTTCATAAATACTATCAAACAAAATTGTCTTGAAATATTAAGGTTACTATGGAGCAGAAAACCAACTAGCTCAGATCAGATACTTTATCTTATTGTATTATGTAAATTGTGATTTTTATCTGTGAGATATATTTAAAGTAAAAATTCCGAACATCTAGCCTTGAAAATCAATACATTTGTTTAAAGAATATTCAGTAGAATGTCTCTAACATTCATGACATGATGGTTGGCTTGAAGTATAAGAATTTGAGCAGAGCATCTCTGTTAATCTCTAATGTGTGCTTGCAAATCTAAGAACACATACAACCAATGTGTCATGGCGCTAATGTGATATTTCAGTATTTTAAATTTCTTGCGTCATATAATAATAGCTTACTATTAATTATAGATTTTATACTCTTTGTAAATGATGTTTTAGCAACCAAGCTATGTTTTAATGTTCTCTCATGTACAGTGTATCCCTCATGTTATTAAATATAGGTGGATGGGTGGGGTGGGGGGTTCTGTTTCTTTTGTTTTACATTTTGCTTATTTTGTGTTTTAATTGTGTTCATTGTGTTCAGAAAATGGTGTTAGTTATGGACTAAGAACAAGGCTAGATACATTATAATTGCTTGAATTGCTACCTGCCTTTCTTCATTCAAGCTTTGCATTTCTCCTCTATTTAATTTACCTTGTGTCAATAAGAAATCAGTCATTACTGTTCATATTCATCTATAAGATGCAGGTATGGCAATCAAAGTGATTGTATATTCCTTAGTTTTGCAGAGTTCCTTCATTCACTTAACAAGTGTACTGAGATATTACCTATCATCATGTAGCTTCTTCCTCTTTAAGCCATGACTGCAGCTTCTGTACTGTTATTCAAGTTCCTAGAAATAGCAACCAGATGCCCTTTGGATAACACCCCTCACTCCTTCTTTGTTTGTTTGTTTGTTTTGTTTTTTTTTGGTGGGAGTGGGGCAGCAAAGCAACAACATGGACACTTTGGATCAAGTCATTCTTGCTTGTGACACCTGAACAATAAAGAAAAAAAAGATGAAATTGTCTAGACTGGAACATTTTTGATCAGTCAGCTTGGTCTGAACTGACCTGGGGCTAAACAACAGCAACCTATTGCTTTTAGTTTATTGATTTCTTTCAAATTAAAAAAAAAAAAATGAAAAATGACTTGAGGAAGTCTTTTACAACT
>NC_068986.1:30974764-30975898 GCF_001194135.2 Octopus bimaculoides | reverse complement strand
TCTCTCTCTCTCTCTCCCTCTCTCTCTCTGTTGCGCATGCACACACACACACACACACAGCTGTTCGTTCATCCCAGAAATTTTGGACAGGACCACTAGAGCAATACATCTGTTAAACTATTTGTGGTGCTGTTCTAATCTTATCTTCTCAAACTGGAATTCTTCTCGACTGTTTATTTTTTTTCTTCTGTGTATGTTTTGATCAGCTTTAAATAATTTCGGCATTGCTGCTCAAGTGCACATGCACTTCTAGTGTAATCTTTTTCTCTAATTCAGACCACACAAGTAAATAAATAAATGAATAAAATGCAGGAACTCTGATTTCAGCTTATGAAACCAAACCACAATTAAAGGAATGCTTAAAAGGAATTATTTATTAGTCAGACATATAACTAGGAATGTAGCACAAGTGAATGCAAAGACCCAGTCTTTGGTGACACAATGGTGGTAATAATAATAATAATAATAATAATAATAATAATAACAAACAACTACAACAGCAACAATAAAAGAAATCCAAGCTGATGATACTTCCTCAATATTCAAATGAAGGGGAAACATCAACTGCCATTTGCAATCATTTGCAAACTTGCTGCTTATTCCTCAAAATATCAATTTTTTATCTCATTGATTCAGCCAACATCCTCTCAGAAAAGAGTTATTCCCTCTGACTTCCTCTCATCCATTAAATACTTTCAGCTCAACTGCTTTGATAAAGATGAATTTTTTATGAAGTTTGAATTTGGAAAACTAAACTTGCACATTATTGTGATAATTGGGGGAAATTATATTGTCTCTGTTTTGTGTACATGGAGAGAGAGAGAGAGAAAGAAATAGCCATTAATTAACTAGTTTAATGTCACTATCTGGCCCTTGGGTGGCTTTAGCAGAGTCTTCTCTAATGCAAGCATTTGGACCAACTTTCTGGGGCCTGAAAATAACTGGACATCTTGGTGCATTGCTTCTTTTTGTAGCAACCGTTAGACCTTTAGCATTCACATTATTCTATCAAATGTAATGCTTATTTATTTACATTGATTTGAATTAATCATGCATTGTCCTATAGTTTTGAAATTTCAATGATGTCATATCATCATCATCATCATCATCATCATCATCATCATCATCATCATC
>NC_068986.1:30944645-30974754 GCF_001194135.2 Octopus bimaculoides | reverse complement strand
ATCATCATCATCATCATCATCATCATCATCATCATCATCATCAAACATCCGTTGTCCATGCTGGCAAGCTGGAAGGCTGCACCACACTCCAGTTCAATTTGGCATGGTTTCTACGGCTGGATTCCCTTCCTAATACCAACCACCCTGAGAGTGTAATGGGTGCTTTTACATGCCACTGGCATGAATGCCATTTGTGTAACACCAGTATTTACCACAAATGTGATTTTACTTGGCTTGATGGGTCTTCTTCTCAAGCACGGCATAATGCCAAAGGTCTTGGTCATTCGTCATTGCCTCCATGAGGCCCAAAGCTTGAAGATCATGCTTCACCACTTTGTCCCATGTCTTCGTGGATCTACCTCCACCACAGGTTCCTTCCACGATTAGACATCAGTACTTCTTTACACAGCTGTCCTTGTCCATACGCATCACATGACCATACCAATGCAGTCGTCTCTCTTGCACGCCACATCTGATGCCTCTTATGCCCAACTTTTCTCTCAAGATGCTTACACTCTGTTGTACATGTACACGGACATTGCACATCCAGCAAAGCATACTGGCTTTGTTTCTTTCGAGCCTACGCATGTCCTTAGCTGTCACAGCCCATGTTTCACTATCGTGTAGCATACCTGTTCGCACACAGACATCATACAATCTGCTTTTCACTCTGAGGGAGAAGCTTTTTGTTGCCAGGAGAGGTAGGAGCTCTCTGAACTTTGCCCAACCTAATCTTATTCTCACAGCTACAGTTTCGGAGCATCTACCCCTGCTATTAACTTGGTCACCTAAATAACAGAAGCTATCTACTACCTCTGGCTTACCCCTTCCCTGGCAGTTGATGGAGTCTATTTTATGTACATTTTCAGTGTTTATTGTACCTGTGCATCTTCCACACACACAAGCTATTTTCCCTGTTAACCTTCCTCTGATATTGCTGCACCTCTCATGTGTCCATAGCTTACACCTAGGCCATAGTTTCAACCTAGGCCTTTTCTACAGATAGAACAGGGCTTGAACAGGGCCAGTTACTCGAAAGCGTTCCTGTACATGGCTTGTACAGCTCTCACCAACCACTCATCTATCCCTAGTTTCCACATTGACCACAAGATAAGGGATTGGGGGCCCCTGTCAAAAGCTTTCTCTAAATCAACAAAAGCCAAGTACAAAGGTTTATCTTTGGCTGTGTATTTCTCCTGCAGCTGCCTTACCAGAAATATGTAATTGTATATTTTTACAATGATGTTGCTATGTAAGTGTGAGAGGCCGGATCTGGCCAGTTTAAACGTAAAACAGGTTGAAAATTTGGGGCTGGATATGGTTGGTTTAAATGCTAAAAGGTTAAGCTGTGTTTTTTTCCCTTCTACTACCACCGTCACCAAAACCACCACCACCACTATTGTTTGTCCCAGAGGTTTTAAGGCACTGCCTTCTCTCTGGATTAAATCATGGATGTTTTTTAAAAAAACAGAAAAAAACTGGATGAGAGTGGAACTTATATTCTGTGGTTGTTAAATGAGTAATGATACAATTATTTGCTGATTTTCAGTTCCATATAACCAATGTAGCAATATTAAATAACTCTAGCGATTATAATATGTATCTGTATGTACTATCTGTATGTACTCCGGGCATTGGTGTGCAGACACACTATGCATGTAGAGTGCAGGTAACAACAGGATAAACAAGAGTTTATCAGGAAACAAATATAAATAATCAGAAAATGGAGAAAACCTCAGATTAACAAACACATCGGTTGGACCACATTTATAGCTTATTTTTTAAATACAAAAATAAGCTATAAATGTGGTCCAACCGATGTGTTTGTTAATCTGAGGTTTTCTCCATTTTCTGATTTTATATATATGCTTGTACATATGTGTTTTTCTTCTGACTACAGTTATATGTATTTGTTATATGAATATAGTTATATCCATCCATCCTCTGATATGATGATCCTATCAAGTGCAGACTTCTAAATGCAGAGGTGAAGGGATTGGTGGACATATTTGAAACTTCGTGGTACATGGTGAAGGCAGAACTAATCCCTATCAGCTAAGACAAGGTCTTTTAATTTGGGGATCTACATAGTTCTTGAATGTGTATCATCAGCATGGCTTCAGCAAAAGGCTGGAAAACTTTACTGCTGCATTTCTACTACGCATGGTCAGGAATAAATGCTAAGGTAGTCTTGACAGGATTTAAACTCAGTACTGGAAACTGTTTAAAACTTCAACAACATGATCACTCAAGTATGATATGTATAGTGTGTGATACAGAATTACAATCTTACACATTAGAAGCCAGTACCATATTCAGTAAGCCGTTGAGACTCTTCAGATTATTGTTTAGAGATATTTACCAAATCTTAAGTTTGGTTAAAATTGAACAATTGACAGCACATGGATACTGATATGGCTGTGTGGTTTTAGAAGTTTACTTCTCAAAGATGTGGTTCTCAACCATGTGGCACTGTGGACTTGTATACCATACCACCACAACCTCAGATTGACCAGTAGCCTGCAAGCATGCAGTAGCCCCTTATAGTATTTTCCGGCATACAAGTCAGTGTAATGTGTAGTGTAAACATTCAAACATCATCACTTATCTTTCCAAACCCTGCTGCATTTCACATGGAATTTTCAATCCTCCGAAGTTGTCTAGGTGTGTAAGTCTAAGTCCTTTTTTTTTTTCCTCCTCTAAATTTTGGTCTGAAGAATCTAAATTTTATACTGGAAAATATAGTGTATGTGTATGTATGTATTTCTTGCTAGTGTAGGTTGGCAAAAGATGTAAACATCGATGAGAAAACCACTTTGGAGCAAAAATTACCCTGTGGCATTTGTTCCACTTGTGTTACAGGAGACACTCCCTTGCTACTCTTTAAGTGTCGTAAGCTAGTGATTGTTCCATTGAAAGTCATGTAACAAATAATACTGTAGCTCACAAACTGTTATACAAAATATTCAGGAAATGCAATATAATTAACATTCCTAATCCTGTTTCTTACTGTTGTGCATAAATGTTTCCTTTCATTTTTCAAAATGAAGATTTTGAGAGATTTAGCAAAAATACGAATGACTTTTTTTCTTTTCTTTTGTGTATTTAACATAAAGAGCTGATGTTTATGACACAACTATAGATTCTTATGTAAAACTATGATTGACTAATTTCAGTAAAATTTTGTTGAAAAAAATATTAAAAATAGAAGGTTCATTTTTAATTATTGTTATTATGAAATATTTATTTTCTGGGAGGTTTTCTAGGGAGGGTGGTTGCTTATGGTTTGTATTATTGCTGTTTATTTATTTTATTCATTCTTCATTCTGCACAGGTTGTTACACTTCAAGAGGCAAAACTATTACTGAAAGAAGATGATGACTTGATTATTGCTGTATATGATTACTGGTTAAACAAACGATTACGAACTGTAAGTTGAAATATAGAAACACTCTTTTGTGTGTTGCTTCCTCTACAAATATTCTTTTATTCTTTTACTTGTTTCAGTCATTTGACTGCGGTCATGCTGTAGCACTGCCTTTAGTCAAACAAATCGACCCCAGGACTTATTCTTTGTAGGCCTAGTACTTATTCTATCGGTATCTTTTTGCCGAACCACTAAGTTACGGAGACATAAACACAGCAACACCAGTTGTCAAGCGACTGTGGGGGGACAAACACACACACACACTACGGGTGTCTTCCAGCTTCCGCCTACCATATCCACTTACAAGGCTTTGGTCAGCTCAAGGCTAAAGTTGAAGACACTTGCCCAAGATGTCACACAGTGGGACTGGACTGAACCTGAAACCATGTGATTGGTGAGCAAGCTACTTACCACACAGCCACTCCTGTGCCTGTAAATAGTCTATAAATATAATTTGAATTTGTGGCTTTTCAGAAATCCATGTAAGTAACTGTGCTTTTCATGTTAACTATTCACATGGAATTGACTGAAAAATAGATTTATGAAAATACTCTTCCATTTTTAATATTAATGATCTCATTTATAGGGAAAGGGTGGTGAGATATTCATGTTTTCCTTATGAGCATTAGAGACATAAGTGAAATGGTTTTTACTCTCATTCTTTCACTCTCAGAGAATTGGTTATGTTGCATTGTGAGAAGGATCATTACAAACTGTTCACCATGTCCTTTTATCCACAAATGGAGAAGGTTTGAGCAAGACTCTAGTAATCTCTTCTCAAAGAAAAGCTGATATGCTACTCGAACTCTCGAGAGACAGGCCAGTGTGCATAGACACATGGAATGGAAATAAAGAAAAAAGTTATTGTTAAGCCCCAAGACATCCTTGATTCCAACCTCGGTTATCCTGTCTTTCTCTCAAGAATTATATATCTAGGGCTACATCATTTAATATGTCCCTTCTTTTTCAAGATTGTAGGGTGTAATTTGAAGAGAATTTAGGTGCTATTTCTGACAGGTTGAATGACCACATAGAGGTTCCTTCATTGGTTTATTCATTTCTTTAGTGTAATTGTTAGAGCTGATGACTAACCCAAAATGAATCACTCAGCTGTGAAATGGGAGTGTAGTATGATATTTCAGTAATGTGCTTCATCTTTAACACAGTATAAAACTTAACAATGAAGTTTCAAGCCTTATCCTGTCCAATTTGTAATCCAACACCTCATCCACCTTGGTATTCATACCATTATATGTTACAAATAAGCTTATTGTGTTCATTTATTTCTCTACTGTCACAAAACAGATTCAGTTGCTGGATGTTTTCACAGCAATAATCTAATACTAAAGTGATAGATTTAACCCTTTAACATTGAAATTCACATTGTATTGAATTAGTCATGTATTACTTTGTAGCTTCATGGTTTCAAATGGTGTGATTGTTTACTTTTAGAATGACATTGTAGGCTAAGTGTGAGAGGTCAGATGTGGTTGGTTTGACCTTAAAACAGGTCGAATATTAAGGCCAGATATGGTCGGTTTAAATGCTAAAGGGTTAAACTGAAACAAATTCTGTTATATCTATAAGCCATGCATGAAGACACATAGGCTAGTCATTAGAGTATTGCACTCAAGTTCACCAGATTGTGATTTCAATTCCTAGTCTGGGCAGTTTGTTGTGTTCTTGAGCAAAACACTTCACTTTATTCTGCTTCAATTCATTCAGCTGTAAATGAGTTACCCTGTGATGGACTGGTATCCCATTCAGTAGGAATGTCGTGATCTTGGTCACTTATACACCATGGAAACCAAGTAACCAGCCCCTTAAGTCTTAGGACTTGAAATAGTAATGTCTAAGGGGCCTATTTTTTCTATAGGCTTTGTGCATTATCTATCTTGCTCCACACACTCTTTGGGTGTCACTTGCCACTTTCTAATTGAACCATTATAACTAGGGAAAGTTATCTTATTCATTTAAAAAAAAAATAAGATAATGAATTGAAAGGAGGCAGTGACCATAACATTTGTAGGTTAGTGTCCAGAAAAATTATCATCATCATTTTTGTATCTGTTTTTCTATGATGATATAGGTTGAACAAGACTGCTTGAGGTAATGTTTATGGCCAGAGGCCCTTTCTGGTGCCAACCCTTTTAGTTTCATCTTACTGCACACTGGGATATGGTGTTCTTATTCTAAAACTAGGATACACTCAATGATATCTTGACAGTAAAAATATTTTGAGTCAGAAATGCATATGCAAATATAATTTTCAAGTACTATCACACAGACAAAGAAAAATAGATGTGAAACAAAGCAAATATAAACAAGGTATAACAATATTTCAAATATGTAATTATAATAGATAATCTACTGTTGTGTTTTGTTCCTGAATTGTATCAAAATTTTTAATTATAACCTAAAGAAAATGGTGAAAGAAACTAAAGAATTATAAACTAAAGAAAATGGTGAAAGAAATAGAAAGTAGAAACTTTAAATATATTCTTGTACTTGTATTAAGATCTTTTAATATTATATTTTATTCTTTTATTGGTTTCACCTATGTGGCCATAATGGAGCACTGCCATGATATTTTTCAAATACAGTGGCACATTTCATGCACCGTTAATTTTTGATAATTTATTGTAAATGGATCCTCTGCTTAGGTTGCCATATACTGAGGTATTTAAGTGCTGCGCAAGCTTTGTTGATACATACTTTTACATCTGACTCTTTAGAGGTGTGTGAAGGAATTTACTGGTTTTATCCAGCTTGCAAACAACTAAGTAATTGTCCCTTCTAATAAAGATGAATTCTGTTCTTCCAGTGTTACCATAAGAGTTCAATGTCTTCTGATACATCCTCCAGGTTGTGATGTAGGGTAGTAGCTTCTGCAGTTACTTCTGACGTTAATGCTAAGTCGTCAGGGTAATCTGCATCTGTTATTGTTCAGATCTGGAATTTCTAGATTTTTGTGAGAGTGAAACTAAACCCCTTGTAATCTATTGAAGTGTAGGGGATTTAGTCAAGACAAAGTATAAAATAAGAAAGGTGTGAGAGTGACTTCCTGTAAAGTAACAAAAATGTTGAGAAAATCTGTCTTCCTATCAGGTCTCTAATTAAAATCTTAGCTTGTAAAACATTATTACATTATATTTCTTGAGGGGTGCCATAGACTGGTAAATTCTTTTTCTCTATGAACTAAAATCAAAAGCTTTTGAGAAGTCTAGGACTAACAAAATGGCAGGAAGATTCTAACTTCTTCCACACAGTAGTTGACTATGTTATTTTGTGGCTCTTTCACCTGATGCTAACCAAAAGACTTGAAGTTTTGCTAAATGTCACCTACACATGCATGCTTCATACTATTTTGATTTGGTCCTGGAAAGAGCACCCTACCTAAGAAATTTTATACAATTAGCTACGAAAATTATTATATATAATTAAATAAAGAAGTGTTTGTTTTGTTGGCCACTGCTGGACATTGGGCAGCTCAACATGATTGTGATCACATTGGTCATCCTGCAAGCTCACTCATCAATCAGTTAACCGATAATACGGATGTCACCAAGAGAAATTATCATGCCATGGAAGGTAGAGATGGGGAAAGGGGAAATCAAGGTCATGAGAACCCAAGCAAGCTTGACCTAATGATAATGATATTGTAAATGAATCACCTTATTACTTAACTAGTCTGTTCTCTACCAGTAAAATGTTCAGTAATTGCTTGAATCTCATATGTCATCAATGAATGCGTTTGATAAACTCCCTTAAAATGATTATCTTTCAACTCCGGTAATTAAGAAACATTTTTGTTATTATTTATGTTCAATATTCTTAAAATCCCAGTGTGAATTCTAAAACATAGATTTATCAATAAATTGAATTTTTTCTTTTATCAATAAAATGATTCTTTTTCACGGATGAACCAAAACATATTAATTCAAATACTCTTTAGATTGCTTTATTATGTAATTTGAAATTTTCTATTCAAATTAATTCATAAATGGTTATTTTTGTTTGGTTTTAAATTATTTCCCTTTTGGAAATTCAATTTCCTTCGGAATTAACTTCATTAGTATTCAATCCTTGCTTTTACAGCAACATCCATTAATACTTCAAGTGAAAACTGAGAAAAGAGATGGATCAACAACCAATAATCCATATGTAGCTTTTAGACGAAGAACTGAAAAGATGCAAACCCGAAAAGTAAGAGCTAATTTTTCATTTTGGTTTTCTTTTGTAAATAATAGCCCCTTTTTTGTTATTTTTGCAAATATATATTTTATTGATTATTCCTATGTGTAATTACAATATTTGTTCTTAAAATAAAGAAAAAGGTTTATTGATTGAAAGTATATGTCTCTCCTTTCCCTATTTTAATTATTCTATATTAATTGCATAATTTTTTTCCCCCTTCCAGAATCGAAAAAACGATGAAGCATCTTATGAAAAAATGTTGAAGTTAAGACGTGATCTTTACAGGGCTGTGTAAGTATAGAATTAAATGCCTGAGGAAATTTTTGAACTATTTAACTTTTAAAGGCAGTGAGCCAAAATGGTTGGAGTCTAATGACTGAAAGGGATAAAACAATAAAAGAATTTAGAAATTAATAATTTTCTAATATTTACATCTACATTGGTCTGGCTATTCATGAGAAGAGTGCCATTTGTTTGCAGTCCATTGCAAAAGCATTTCTGGGCTTCTTTACATGTCTTGATATGTTGCATGGTTTTTGTAAACAAAAGGCTCCTTCACATGAGATCATTTGTTTCTAGTTCTGTGCATAACCATTCCCAGATTCTTTGTTGTTTGACAGACTAGGAGATTATTACCTTGGTTGGATACAGATGAGGTTTCCAGATGTAGAAAACTCTGTCCCAACATACACTCATCTGACTTATGCAAGTATAGAAAAGTAGATGTTAAAACGATGATAATTATGAAGGCTATATTTCAATTGACTTGATTTGAAATACAGATCTCTATTTTTAAACTAAGGAGACAGCATCACTGGTGACAGCACAAGTGCCAAGCTATACTCGCCATAAGATGGCAGCCTTTCCTTGTGACAATGTTGAAAACTGGAGAGAAGAAGCTTGCATACATTTGAAAACAAAAATTGTGCTCTATCTTTGGTGATAGAAATGGAGTGCTAACTTTTCAAATATATGATATTTGAATAAGGACCTTTTGTAATGACAGCATTCCAACCAAGAACTTTAAACTATTTTATATCAGCTATTGGCATTACAAGATATTGTTTCATACTTTGGACCCACCTTGCTGGTGAGATTCCAGGTTAAAGGAATTGTAATTTTTCCAGATAAAGGATTTACTGGTTTCAGTCATTGAACTGCGGTCTTGCCCAGACACCATCTTGAAAGATTTAGTTGATCAAATCGATCTCAATGATCATTCTACCAGTTTCCACCAAATCGAGAGTATGTAAACATGCCAACATCAGTTGTCAAGTGGTGAGAGACAAACACAAATGTGTATACATGCACATGTGCACACACACACACACGATAGATCTCTGCAAAGCCCCCATTGTGGCTTGGGCCTATAGTAGAAAACACTTGTCTAAGATGCTATGCAATGGAACTGAACCTGCATCCCTAGGCCATGTCTATGCCTAGGGATCCAGGCATGGCTGCATGCTTTAAAAGTTTATAAGTTCATATATATTCAAGTATTTACTTCATGAATCTAACTATTATTTTGTTAAATCTTTCTTGAATATTGAGCTCTTTAATTGTGTGTGTGTGTGTTTATGTTTATGAAAAGTGCATTTCCTTCTATTTTGTTTGCAGGACATTACTTGAAATGATTAAAAGGAGAGAGAAAACGAAAAAAGAAATGTTACAATTAACTATTGAAATTCTTGAGAAACGGTAAGAATTTGTCAGACATTGTGTCACAGTCTGTATACAAAACTGGTTTATACTTTTTACGTGTTTGTAATGATGTATATAATTAACCTTGCTTTAAACTGGATGGAGAGAAAAACTTACACTTTGACCAAAATTCTCCCACGAAAAGCATGGGTTGTTTAGAAATTTCTCCAAATGCACAATAGTGAACATGACAATTGTTTTGAAATAAAGTAACTACAAAAACAATGTTAACTGGACTGAAATTTCTCGAGAAGAGTTTGTGGAATATCAAATAAATTTTACTGCTGTAAGGTGCAGGAAATCTAACCTCACAGACTCTTAACCCTTTGGCAAACAATAGTAAAAGCCACTGACAAATATATCTTCAGCAGTTTTCTCAAATTCTAGAATTAGCTCTGGAATTTTTTAATGAGATTGGTGTTTATTTAACTCTTTTGATACCAGTCCACAGGAGACCACCTCTGGTTCTATGATACAAAAATATCTAATTTACAGTGTTTATGTTTAAATTGCAATCTCCTATCATAGTTTTGGTATTACTTAGTTGAGTTATACTTCCAACTGCAGCAGCCTGATAATGGAACAGTTAGCTGTTTGATCAAATTTCTCCAAATTCTTGAGTATTTTACAGATGTAATTGAAATATTTCAGCAGACATGTGGGCACAGAAAGCTTAAGAAAAATGGTCAACAATTATTTGATAGCAGTATTCAACAACTTAATGCTTTTATTATAAGTATTTACCCTAACACCATTAAAATTGTGAATACTTATTTTATTTACAGAAGAGAAAATGAGATGTATATTTAAGATAGGTTTATTTTACTCTTTAAAACACCTTTAGTGAACAAGAACAATATTATGTATAGAATATTTATTTGTTGTTACAGACTAGTAAAAAAAAATTTTAAATCAGTAAACATAAAAAAAAAGCAGCATGATTTAAAAGAAGGTAATAAACAAGTTTAAATTGGAAAACACTGCTTTAGATTGTTTCTGTTAGAGTTGGATCACATCTGCAATGGTTGGAATTATTTAAAAGCTACTTTTTAATATTTTAAAATGGAGGTGAATGTTCTAAGATTCATTGTGTCTGCTAATTAGGTGAAAGATAATTTATCTTAACAATGATTTGCGTATTTATTCTTAATACGTTCCAACAGGTTTTAACATCGTTTAACATCCGCTTTCCATGCTAGCATAGGTTGGACGATTTGACTGAGAACTGGTGAACCAGATGGCTACACCAGGCTCCAATCTGATTTGGCAGAGTTTCTACAGCTGGATGCCCTTCCTAACTAGTGGGTGCTTTTACGTGCCACCGGCACGAAGGCCAGTCAGGTGGTACTGGCAACTGCCATGCTAAAAATGGTGTATTTTACATGCCACTTGCACAGGAGCAGCACTGGCACGATCTCGCTCGAATGTCTTTACACATGCCACCGGCACAAGTGCCAGGAAGGCAACGCATGGCACAGGTGCCATCATGATTTTGCTTTCGCTTGCCCCAACAGGTCTTCACAAGCCAGTCATTGTTGTGTATGCCACAGGAGAACTTGCCCTTCTTACGATAACAATATGTTCATAACACACATGGCTCATTGGTGCAAGGGATCTTGGGGCATATGTTTTGACATGTATCTCGTCAGCCAGAAGTACCTGGACCTTTGAGCCCAAACAAGTTATGGCTTTGCTTTATGATTTCAGCAAACAAACTAAGTTGTTTACTGAAATTATAAACAGAACCATCAACCACTAGATTTAAAGGTCTGGGTACCTTCTAGTTGACAAGACTCATGTCTAAAACACCAGTGTCCCAGAATCCCTTGCACTAACGAGCCAAGTGTATTATGAACACATTGTCATCATACAAAGGAAAAGTTGTTTTACTGTGACATACACAACAACAACTAGCATATTTGCATTTGAATCTGCTGAAATGTATGTAGAATAAATACACAAATCATTGTTTCAGATACCATTATACACCGTGCAAATAACAATTTAAAAAAATTTATCCAAAATTCCTGGCATAGATATGTTTGTTTTTAAATCTTTGGTGTCTTCTCCTTTTGAAACTGATGAAGCATTTCTGTTGTAAACCTAGTAGCCCTTTCATTACTACATTTCTTGTGAAATACACTACTTATACGTTTGATGGAGAAATTTAGTAACATAACTGTTGTGAGAGTGTTTGGAAAAGGACTGAACAAAAAGGTTTAAATAAGAACACTGTAAAACAAGTGGTTTTGTATCATAAAAACCAAGGATAATCTTGGACAGATTGTTAAGGAATATCCTGTCAATGGATCAGACATATATAAAAGCAAAGACAAAGCTAATTCTGTTCTTTGCTTGACATTCTTGTCTTCAAAAGAGAAAATGTAAACTGAAGAACAGAATTATAATTCTTATCTTTATTCATCCACAAAATACAAATGTTACCTATTTATATTACCTGAAATTTTAACTTACATATTTTGAAACAAATGGTGGTTGTTTTTATTTTTGAAAAAGCTGACTACTGCAAAAAGCTCCTTTCTGGTTCTGCAAGCAAATAGTAAAATTGTGATGAGTAGTTGTATATTAGATATAATTAAACAAACTAACATTAATGTTCAATTGATGTACTGATTTTTTAAATTAGCTTTTTTATAATTTTATTGTGTGTGAGTGAGAGAGAGAGAGAGAGAGAATGGAATGGAATGGAATTGCTGGTGGTTGATTTGATAGGGTGATGGCCTCCCAACCAAAGGGATAAGGTTTATGTCTTGTCCTGGTAATGTGCTGTATTCATGATGAAGACACATAACTCTTGTTAAGCAGTCTACAGAGTTGTAAATCATTATTGTTGAATATAGCTCTTTGATTGAGCAGCATGAGTATCAATTAGTTAACAAGATAGCTTGCATTTTAAATCTTCCCATGAATGTGAGTTAGTGAAGCAGACAGGCTCCATTTTTCTGACTCGTCATAGACACACTACATGACAGAAGTGTTGTCCCTATGAACTGTTGCATTATGTGACTTGCACATATACACAAGTCATTAATTTAAAGGATTTTTATTAATAACTATATATACTTATGATTT
This sequence comes from Octopus bimaculoides, assembly GCF_001194135.2. Taxonomy (NCBI): domain Eukaryota; kingdom Metazoa; phylum Mollusca; class Cephalopoda; order Octopoda; family Octopodidae; genus Octopus; species Octopus bimaculoides. Next base: position 30,962,336 of record NC_068986.1, on the reverse strand, counting down.
AGGTAGCTAGAAAAACTATCTTGAACATTTGTATCCTGGTTCTTTTATAGCTTTCTGATGGTTTTTAGATAAACTTTACCAATTAAAAGGTATTGTCAGGATTGTTTCTTGTAAAGTAGAAAGGATATGTGTCCTTCACGAATGACAGTATTGTTATCAATGTTACATTGCTATTCAGATATCAAATGGAGGACTTCAGTGGTCAGCTTTTAACTGAGGCAGAAGCTCAGAAGTATTCCAGGCCATCTTACATTTCTCCATATGGTGTTGCTAGGCAAGGAGAATGGGCAGATGGTATCAATGGGGTAAGTTACTTCAGTATGGTACCTTGTGAAATACTTATTTCTTTCTGCATCCTGCTCACACTTTATCTATTGGATGCTGTGCTGACTTTGTTTTTTTTTATTTCATATGTATTGTTTTCACAACATTTCAACATGTTTTTTTTTTGTATTTTTTCTTCATATAGTTTGGTTTCTAAATTTATGATTTAGTTGGTAAAAGCAAAAAGTATATTTTTCACCAAACACTTATTGGGTTTTTTTTTCTTATTAAGCTACATATTAAAAAATGTTTTTCCTTGAATGTTTTATTTTTTTAATATCACAATAACTAGATAAAATTTAGTGAAACCTGAATAATTGCTTTCAATATGAAAAAAATAATCTGCTTTTCTTCTCCCTCTTTAAGTTGGTACCTATATATCTTTATTGCTTCTCTTCTGAGAGAAGAATACAAATAAAAATCAAGACAATTCTAGTAATGAAAATTTAACTTCAGTTTGTTTATCAAAGTTTCTTGTTAAGATATTGTATAAATCTAAATCAAGAAATAAAGGGACTAGGACTATGTGTATTTGTAAACAATATATTTTGATTTCACTTTTATTTATTTCTTCATTTCTTCATCTTTTTATTAGACTAATTCTATCACATATATATTACTACTGCACATTAAACCTTCTAAAGACAGTTTAAAACCAGAACTATGTTTGATATTAGATCCTTGCAACTTAGCTGTGCATATCAAAATAATTTATGTTTCAAACTTATGCAATCATTTACTATAGTACAGAACATCTTTAACCTCAGAGCAAAATGTACTTATACATGAAATCCTGTACAAACTACCATCTATTCATGATTTCGGATTATTCTTTAGATCACTATTTCAGAAGCCTAAACAATCTGTTGTGTATAGTCAATAATTAAAATTTTTTCTTCTTTCTTTTACATTATATTTTAATACCAAGTTGTATGCCTCCACTAAAAGTACTATGATACTGAACATGGTTTGCCTTCATTTAGTCTTTTTCCTTGGTCTTGTCTGTAGAATATATTTTTCTTTCAATTTCTTCATATATCTTAATTTTTAAAAAATTATGTCTTACCTCTTTCTTTGATTAGGATGAAGGATTACAAAGTAATAAGAAACGTATTTATCGGAAACGAAAACACCGTCAAATTGCTCAGCAACAAGGAGCCAGTCTCAGCAGTAACCAAACTCCTCATTTCAATGATGTTGATGTTTTACAACCTGATATTTATAGTTCAGAGGAGGAAGGTCTTTCACCTGTAAGTACAACCTTCCTTCAGATTCACATATTTTACTTTATTTTGTTGGTATATTATGTTTACATTTGAGACGACTTTTATTTATTTCAAAACGGAAAAAAAAAAAAAATAAATGAATATAATAAAGAGAATTTTGCAATTAAGTAAGGGGACTTATGTTCAAATACTGACTTATTACCAGTTTCAGATTACAGATTTTTACATATTCAGTGTTATTATAAATTCAACTATTTCATCTTTTAACAATGACTTCTTATATAATCACACAAAGTCTCAAATTTCTATGAGATGAATGAGGCAAGCATGAGTGCTGTAAGTAAAGTGGGCAACAACAGTTGATATTTTGGCTGTTGTGACATTTTTGGAATTTCAAATCAAACTCTCTATGAAATTCAAGGAAGTACATTGCTCCATACGGGAGCCATAAGTGCTACTTAATACAGTTCACCTACCTTATTGAATCGTGGGTCTTCCTCGACCCAGAATACCTTTGACTGGTCATCTCCATCATGTAGATCTACTTTTGTAGAGTTGAGTTAATGAAGGAACTTCTATGTAATCAGCTTGCTAGAAATATCAGCCAACTCTCCTTCAAGTCACACTCTGTGATTTTGAAGTAAGAGAAGGACACATTAGATCATGTAGTTTTTTTAATCTTTAAAAAAAAAAGAAAATGATGATCACTGCTCAAATCACTTTTGTTCATAAGTCTGTTCATTCAAAATGATTTGAGGTTAAACAACAACAAACCTATTCTAAACTAACTGGAGCTTCTCAATAAGTGACTTTTCATCAGCAACAACAGTAGCCACATCAATAACAGTTAACACCACTCACTGTGTGGTTGGATAATTTCTGTAAGGAAGCTCACTGTGATTACAGATTTAAAATGTGTCAAAATAGTTATTCAGTTCATCCTGACTTGCTATCATGCACTTAGATACATTATAGTGGAGGCGCAATGGCCCAGTGGTTAGGGCAGTGGACTCGCGATCCTATGATCGCGGTTTCGATTCCCAGACTGGGCGATATGAGTTTTTATTGAGCGAAAACACCTAAAGCTCCACGAGGCTCCGGCAGGGGGTGGTGGCAAACCCTGCTGTACTTTTTCCCCACAACTTTCTCTCACTCTTACTTCCTGTTTCTGTTGTGCCTGTAGTTCAAAGGGTCAGCCTTGTTACACTGTGTCACTCTGAATATCCCCAAGAACTGCATTAAGGGTACACGTGTCTGTGGAGTGCTCAGCCACTTGCACGTTAATTTCACGAGCAGGCTGTTCCATCGATCGGATCAACCGTCGACGTCGTAAGCGACGGAGTGCCAATAAACAAACAAACAAGATACATTATTCACATGTGCTTGAATATCTGAGCATGCATACACAATTGCTCCAAATGTTGGTCCTTGTTATCACTGAAGAGTTCTCCTGGTGAAAGTACATCATTAACATAACTAGGACTGCAGACCTAATGACTGGCTTTTCTCTTCAGAGTCAGGAGATAATTAAGCCCTCAACAATTATTGGTACTACAAAAAAATTAAACCCTCTGGTTAGGCCCACAATAAAGTTTGTACCTACATTTTCGCTGGTGCTACTGCTTCATTTACAGACATCCTAAACCATATCTGGGAAAGAGCTACCTAAATGATTGGCAGAAAGTCAGATATGCACCAACCTCTGGTTCACAGGCATGCTGTTCCCCCACTATGACTTCATTGCTGCTATTATAATAGCCTCTCCTTCTTGGAGCTGGTTGGACTCATGCAATTACCTCTCATTACTCTTATGGGTGTCCAACTCCCTCAGCTCTTGATCAACCATTACACCCATCCATGAAGACAAGATTAAACTCTTGATATTTCAGCATATGTTTATTATAATATGTAGACTAAAAACAAAAAAGAAAAAAAAATTGCCAAAAATTGTTTGAAACTTCATTACCATTTGATCCCTTTTTTTTTCTTGCCTCCCATAAAGTATATTTTATATTTAAAGCATAATGTATTTTTATTTAACAGAGTATGTCACCATCAGATCATGAAGATGAAAATGATCCTGATGGACAATTCGCATTTAGGAGAAAGAAGCATTGTAATTACTATGCTGTAAGTTTCATTCTTCTCTTTTTTATTAATCACCAACTGTCAGTTCACCAATCAGGGACATAGATTCAAGCTGTGCTTCTAACAAACACTGTTTCTGTCTAAATCATCTTTTCTTCATCGCTGTTGTGCATTCTATTTCTTTTATTTGCTGACCTAAGAAAAAGTGGGGTAGAGTCTATAACTTTTTAGATCCCTTTCTAAAGTAAAGGAACATGTTACATTAATTCAGATTCTTGCCAATTGCAAAGTAGTAGGTGACAAGGAGACATGGAGAAGAATTGATTTTTAGTGGAGTGTAGTTCTGACTTCTGGGGAAAGAAGGGCTGAGAAATGTCAGAAAATCTAAGGAAAATAAATCCTGTGAATATAAGATACGATGAAGTATTCTGTCATTTAAACAAAAGGCAAGTTATATTTTCCAGCATTACTGTTTTGGTTACAATAAAATTCCATGAAATAAAAACAAATTTTCTATGACTTGTTAATTGGTTGCTTCTCCCATTTTTACCTTTCAAAAGCGTAGTCTACTTTTATTTTTAATGGATGATTTCAACGACACAAGGTTTCAAAGTACCAACCTTTATTTAGGCGCAATATTTACAAATTTCGTGTATCAAGAACAGTAATGAAAACAAGTAAAGGGAAGATAATCCAAACTATTGACGTTTGATCTTGACTTCTTATATAACATATTTATTTTTGTAGGATGCTGCTTAATAGATTTGATTAATGCAGCAAGAAAACATATAAGTTTTGATTTGTGTAAAGAGAAAAGAACTTTAAAATTAAGAAGTAAAAATTGTAATCTTCATACTAAAAAATCTATAAAACTGGAGTTTTGATGTCTAATGTTCTCTATATAAACCTGTAATGTGTTAAATGTTTGATCAACACTGATCTTGCACTAAACAACAAGAACAATATTTTTTCTTGGGTTGGTGAGGAAGTGGCTTTTATATTTGCACTAGCAAGGTTCAGCTTTAGTAAATTGGTATTGTGATGTTTTGATTTTGATGTCATTCTTAGAATTAATATCTGAATATCACAAAGAATGTTTACTAGATATAAGAAATTTTTACTAAGTAAATAAATTTCATTACCTCTCTCTCACACACACACATACACTCTTGTGTTTTGAATTCTTTTTCTCTGTTTGTGTCATCAAACCTTTCTTGGGTGTATAAATCTGTAGTTTATTGATGTATTATTAATATTCATAATATTAAATATACAAATATTGCTTGTTCTCATTGCAGCCTCGGGTAGACAGATTAGGCAATTGGCCTTGGTGTAGTTCTGAAGAAGGTGGTTCAACAGACAAAAAATTTAGATTTTCACTTATGTCTTTTTATCCTCCACACAAATGCATAGGTTATGCAAGGAGGCGAGTAGGACGTGGTGGAAGGTAAGAATATTTTCTACAAACTTTTGCATTGATTTTGTTCTGAGCTTAAACTATCACTGATGAGCTGTGAGTCATTAATTAGCCAAATATTGTTGGTCTTAGTCTACAACTGAAGGAAGTAGTGGTAAATAATGTGTCAAAGTGGCCCATGATGTTCACAACTTCCTTCAGTTATTTAATTTTTTGAATTTTTTGTATATAAATAGAAAATAGTGTTGGCATCCAACTGTAGAAACTCTGCCAAATCAGATTGGAGTCTGGTGTAGCCATCTGGTTCACCAGTCCATAATCAAATCGTCCAACCCATGCTAGCATGGAAAGCAGACGTTAAATGATGATGATGACGATGATGATTGTAACTTTTAAAAATGTTATGTGTGATATTCAGCCTCTGCAGGTATTACCTATGTGAAGAAATAAAATGAATATTTTTAAGCTGATCTCCACAACATCAATAACAGAGAGGTGCAAAACATGCCAGAATCATGTTGTTCTGTTACCATTGCTGAACGTTTCTTGTCTGCCACCGATATCTCTGTGCTTCTATACATTAAATATCTATATGAGAGACTTTATCAGAACAAACACTGCAGCATTACAGATCTGTCATAGTACATCCACATTAAGTAGAATACAAAGACTACTTTCCAAATGTTTTTAATAAGTTTCAATATTTCCTTTTTATTCCTTTATTTTTTATTATTACTCATATGTTTTCATCCTTTCTTTCACAGAATACTTGTAGATAGAGGGTTTTCTCCCCAAAATGCAATCCTTGAACAGCTGGATCTGTCAAGCTCAAACACTGCCACGGGTATCCATCATGATTATATTACATACATCAGGGAAAGAAAAATGTAAGCAGTATCTTATTGTTGCTTCTCTATCTATTCCTTTTTCTTTGTTCATGATTTTTTCACAATGTTTTTGCAGGATTTTTGAAAAATATGCTCATTCTCATTTCTTTACACAGGTTATTTATTTATTTGGCTTTTTGTCTTCTTGTCATTTACTTGGCCTTCTAATGATTGCTAAGGTTTCGAAATCAGCTCTCAGCAACCCAAAAGCAGTTTTTCATTATTAAGCACACGTGCACACACACACACACACACACACACACACACACACACACACACACACACACACACACACACACACACACACACACACACACACACACACACACACACACACACACACACGATTTTTATTTCATTTGTTTCAGCAAAATTTAGATGTAGACTTATGTCAGAGATCAGGTTGTGTATGAAGGATAATACTTTTTGACAACTTTGTAGTGTCCAGGATTAAAAAAACAACCCATATCATAGCTGTTACTTACAGGTTAAAAATGGCCTAGAAGCATGTACCATGCTTTTGCTAATTGTTTGTATTGGGTGTTGATGTACTCACAAGCACACATTAGCACCCTCTCAGCCCTTCCTCTCATTGATTTAGCAGAACGTTAAGGATATGCTAGCTGAAGGAGAGTGCTGCGCCACTCCTAGATGGCTGCTAGTTTTCAGCTGAGTAAATTGGAGGAATGTGAAATGAAATGCCCAATCTAAGAGCTTAACTCACAGCCTTGTTCACTACCATTAAGAAATAGAACAATATGAATGTAATTTAATCCTAAGATAATCTCATGGATATTCTGGAATACATCATCAGTGACGTTTCTGTGGTCTCAAAGGGTTTCAAGTTTTTCCACATCAGACCTCACCCAGTTGACCCAGTTGGGGTTGATCAAGTCACAGCTTGCATCCCACTAATCTATTCTCTTTACCCAAAGCCACCTAGTGGCCTTCTCTGCAGTTCAGTGATGGCATTTATGACCTTCCCCTTTGCTTGCTGCACAAGTAAAACTCCCAAGTCCAGTCAGAGCTTTGCAGAATAAATGCTCAATAAAAACCTAGCAGCCCACTTCAATTGCCCCACAACATGCCTGCCAGTCCTGGTTTCTGCACTGCTCTACCAGCTCCTGGTATTTAGAAACCTTCCTCTCATGAGCCTCCTTCATATGCTCTTCCTGGGCAGTTTTTAAATGGCTATAAAGACTCTTCCACATGGTAATCATTTCAATTTCAACTGATAGAAAACTGCAAATACTTTCCAGAAAAAATACAACTAGTTGTAGAGTGTGTTTTTAGTTTATCAAACCTAATTCTTACCTTTCAGCAAGTTCTAGTAAAGGAAACATACTGGCATTTCTTCAGGGATTACTTCTGGGTTTAGGGAAAATTTGTTAAATCTGAGGAATTGATTTATTTCACTTTATAGTTTTCTTCGTTTTCTTTTTTTTCTTTCAGGTGCCTTAACTCTGTATTTGCTTAATTAACTATATGCTACATCTTCTAATTAATAATTTTGTAATTTTTCTAACAGCCAAAATAACTCAAAATGAGGTTCTACAGTCATAAAGACATTGGGAAACAAATGCAGAAACTTTATAGCTCTGTTTTTTTTTACACAGCAGACGCTATAACCTTCTTTCTTAGACACCAACAAAATCATTCTTAAGCATTTAACTTCTGATATTCACTTCACACAATCATGAACTAAGATAACTATTTACACTCTGTACATAATTTTGGTCATTATGCTTAGCTGTCATTGAAATTCTGTCGGTTAACAATACTGGGGTTCAAGGCAGTGAGCAGACAGAATCGTTACCTCACCAAGAAAAAATGCTTAGTAACATTTCATCCAACTTTACATTCTAAGTTCAAATGCCACCAAGGTCAGTAAAATAAGTATCATTTGAACACTGGGGTCGATATAATCAACTTATCCTCTCCCTTGAAATTGCTGGCCTTGTACCAAAATTGTTCTGGGATTGAAATATATGTACGTTGGCTTTTTAACCCCCTACCTGGCAAAGACGAGTTAACTTGTCTTCACCCAATTTGTCTTTTTCAGAGTGCGACAAGTAAACTCATCCAAAGCATATAATTTCAAAAACAGCCACAGGCGAGTTTGTGCATCAGTTCTTGGCATTTCTCGTTTTTTTCTGGTTTTTTTTTTGGTTTTTTTGGTGTAGCCATCTAGTTTCACCAGTCCTCAGTCAAATCGTCCAACCCATGCTAGCATGGACAGCGGACGTTAACCGATGATGATGATAATGATGATAAATAAAGATTTTTGAGAAGACAAGGGTAAAATAAATGTGTAATTCCCCATTACTTTTGATGATAAAGTTGGGGAAAAAAAGCAATAAATAAGAATATTAAAAAATATGGGAAGATGAGTTATCTCGTTTTTGCCAAAAATGGTATCTTCAAAATAAAATTTCAAATAAAATATTGGAAATAGATAAAAGCAATAGTTATTTCCATAATCAACATTAAAAATACTATAAAAAAAAAGCAATAAAAAAATTCACCTGAAAATGAAACATTTTCTCCAAAAAAAGTCGCAAGGGAAGGGGTTGTACGACTAATTGTTACTGGTGGGTTTTGTTCAGAGAAATAAACATCACAAGAGCTGTTAATTCATTACTGTGTTTAATTATAGGTAAGATGAAATGTTAATTAAATTCATTTAGAAAATGTAATACAGTAAGTGAGAAATTAGATTATAATAAAGTTCTTTAAATATAAATATTTAAGATTTTTCTCTTTTACATTTTTAGTCCACATTACACACCAAGAAAACATATAAAAGAGGAGGAAATTCAAAGTCCTTGCAGCAGTGGTCAGTCATTTAAAGAGACGACAACAACAGCAACAGGAACAACAGTAACAACAGCAACAGCCACCACCACCACCACCACCACCACCACCACTACGACGACGACGACGACTAACAATGCATCTACCACAGAGTTTAACTTTGAAAGCTTTCAGAACCACAGAGAACAAATATTGTTAATGCAACAGAAACAGCGCCAACGTTTGGAATCCTGTGAAACTGATACCATTCAGACACTTGAACAACATTCCACATCATCATCAAACCATTCTTCATCTCATCTCACCTTGGACTCTGCAAGTGCAAAGTTTGCTGTGTCAGCTGTGAGAGACACTGCACAGCTGCAGAACTCATCTGGTGCTAATTCGCATTCATCCTCATCGTCGTCGTCATTATCTAATGGTCCCATCAGAGAATGTAGTGAGTAACATTTTATATCCTATCACAATCATCATCATCACTGCCACTTGCACCACACCTACATCTGCTATTATTACAAATATCAAACACAAGCCAATAAAGGGGACCTCTTTGTGGTTACTTAACCAGTTCAAAATAGCGGCCAAATCTCCCTTGACCTTTTTGTTATCCTCTATAAACAAATTGAATGCTGTGTTATTTGACAATACAGCCCTCTGCTATATCCATATGTAATTAGGTAGGTAATATCCGTATATATTTTGAAGATAGTGCTCCAATATGATCTCAGCCATAATGGCAAAAACTAGGAAAGAATCCAAATTGCATCACAAACTAGGTCAAGGGACTTAACTCTGGTTATTACAATTTATTGAGAAAGTGATACGTACTTGATAGTCCAAAAAATAATCCGACTACTTGTGCTTTTACGAAAATTCCCGTTTAGTAGTAAAGGAAGTTAAAATAACGACCCGCGGAAGTTTGCTAACAGAAACTTAAGGAACAACTAGCTTGTTTTCATTTTATCATTCTAAAACCACTAGAATTTTTTAAAATCCTATTAACGTAAGGCTGTATTTTGTTGGTTTTAACTAATTGAATCGTTATTGTAGTTAACACCCAATAGCTTTTGTTAGAAATTTCCAGTTGCAATGTTTATAGAATTTGTTGTTTTTTCGAATAACATTTACAGTGTAAAAATCAGTATAAAAGTATTACCGTATATGATGGTATATAACACGCACATTTTCCCTCCAATAAGCTGAAAAGCACTAAAAGTCTTATTTCCTAAATACACGTTGCTACAATTGATGTGCATCTAATATGCCATCAAATACGGTAAGTAAAAATATATATTGAAAAATATATTATGGAGCTGGAAAGGGGAGATAACAGTGTATAACCATAGCATTCTTAAATGTTTATTGCACTTTTTCCACCTGTACAGATATAGTTGACTGTTGAATATCCTGTAAATCTTAGGTCCAGATTTTACATCTGCTTCAACTAATAAATTCACCTTAGAAATATGAACAAAAAAAATTAGCAAGTAAATATAAATAAGGCGTAGGAGTGGCTGTGTGGTAAGTAGCTTGCTTACGAACCACATGGTTCCGGGTTCAGTCCCACTGCGTGGCACCTTGGGCAAGTGTCTTCTACTATAGCCTCGCACCGACCAAAGCCTTGTGAGTGAATTTGGTAGACGGAAATATAAATATATATATACAGTACAGATAGACTGGCCCTCGTGCTGGTGGCACGTAAAAAGCACCCACTACACTCTTGGAATGGTTGGCGTTAGGAAGGGCATCCAGCTGTAGAAACTCTGCTAGATCAGATTGGAGTCTGGTGTAACCATCTGGTTCGCCAGTCCCCAGTTAAATCATCCAACCCTTGCTAGCATGGAAAACAGACGTTAAATGATGATGATGTGTGGTCAAGATGTTTACTTTGCAACCATGTGGTCTTGTTCAGCCCCACTGCACAGCAACTTGGGCAAGTGTCTATACAGCCCCTGGCCAATCATAAACTTTTGAGTGAATTTGATGGATGGGAAGTGTTCAGAGCCTGTCATGTATATGTATCTATGTGTGCATGTGGTCATCATCTTTTAATCTCCATCTCCAATACTTGCATGGGTTGGCTGGACCTAAGGGTTCAGACACTTACATCATGCTCCAATATCTGCTTTGGTATGATTTCTATAGTTGGGTGCCCTTCTTTACCCTAACCACTATATAATAATAATAATGATGACCAACTTACAATATACAGTGCTCAGGTGCAGTACAACTCATCAGAAAATGTAGCCAACACTACATAGAATATACACAGGAAGTAAACAGTGAATAAGTCTTAAAAAAACGATAAAAACAGCAGGGGTTGGGGCATCAGGTGTACTGCTAGCGAATTTCAGGAAGCATGGAAGTTTTGAAGGATGTAGTGTCTCGACAGATAACAACTAATGCAGGTAGTTTTTTTCCATGTATATGTAATATAGTGTGCCTATACAGATTGTGATTATAACTGTGATCTCATTGTTTTTGTGCCTATTCTTTTCTTGTTTCAGTTCGAGAGAACCAGTCCAATAGAGGCCAGGCTGCAACTGTCCTACAACTCAACCTCAGTCAGTCATCTCCCAGTAGTGACTCTCATCTTCCATCAGGAATTGTTTCATCTTCACTAGTAGCAGGTTTAAATAACGTGACCTCCAATAAAATAATCACTGCATCAAAGTCTGCTTTACCAGTCCTCAAGCTTACGGCAAAGAATCCCTCTGCTCTTGAATCCTTTAAAAAGTAAGCATCCCATTATTACTTAATTATTTCAATAATTATTCTCTCTCCGTTTGTGCTTTATATTTTTTTATTATTTTCTTTCGTTTGATTGTTACCAACTTTGGGCCTTTGATCGTTACCAGCGTTGCCTTAGTGGCACTTATGCCAGTGGCACGTGAAAAAACATTCGAGCGAGATCGTTGCCAGTGCCGCTGGACTTGCTCCTGTGCAGGTGGCACGTAAAATACACCATTTCGAGCGTGGCCGTCGCCAGTACCTCCTGACTGGCCCTCGTGCCGGTGGCACGTAAAAGCACCCACTACACTCTCGGAGTGGTTGGCATTAGGAAGGGCATCCAGCTGTAGAAACTCTGCCAAATCAGATTGGAGCCTGGTGTAGCCATCCGGTTTCACCAGTCCTCAGTCAAATCGTCCAACCCATGCTAGCATGGAAAGTGGACGTTAAACGACGACGATGATGATGATGACATATTTTATATTTTACTCTTGTACGTTTGGGATTTACCAATTAAGTACTCCCAGTCAATACTGCTCTGTCTGTCATTCTCCTTTGCATTGTGGAAAGAAGCATGGGAGACCACTCACAGCTTTTCTTTCTCCAGACTTTTACTTCTACAAAAAAAACTGATATGTTACTGAAACTGTCCAAGGATTAGTGAATGTGCAGAATGTTAATAATAATAACAAGAACCCTCAGACAGTGCAAACCTCCACCAAGGCAACACCAACGTCCTCTCAACAATTAGCCAGAGATGATTTTTAAAATGAGAATATCTGAAATAAACTCGACTGCTCTCACAAACGAGAATACTAAAAATAATAAAACCTTTATATTTCAGACGCAAAGGCCCATTTTCAGAAGGAAACAACAGCCTGAGAAAAGTTCATTCATGTAGGTTCAGTCATGAACCTACATGACTGAAAAGTTCAGTCATGTAGCCCATTCAAATCTGAATGGGTTAATGGAACTTACAGAACTAAACTTTTCTCAGATTGTTCTTTTCTTCTAGAGATGGGCCTTTGCGCCTGAAATATAAAAGTTTTATTAAGCTTTCCGCATTCTCAGAAGCTTTCTTTCCTCTCTCTCTCTCTCTCTCTCTCTCTCTCTCTCTCTTTACCTTCATTATATTATGTTTCTCTTTATTGTTCATTTGTTCTTATATTGTTGTATGATGTATTTCTTTTATTTCTTTTACAGACAGACCTATGAAGATGGAAGTCTTCTGAGTAATTTCAGTAAAGACAGAATTGTACCAATGGATGTTACTTGATCTGCCATATTTGGTTAGTTTGACGGACTAAAAAAAAAATACTGGAAAGAAAGAAAGAAAAAAAAAGCCCTTGAAGACATTTCAACTCTTGTTCTTCTACCCCCTATCCTCTAGAATGCTCCATCTTCCTGCCAGTGATTGAACCACAAACTGTAGCTGCTGTTGCCTGGTCTGGCTGTCTTTCTGTGTACAGTGCATTGTTTTGTGTAGGTTATCTAACTGCTACTACTACTACTACTACTACTATTACTATTAATATTACTACTACTATTACTACTACTACTACTACTACTCTACAGCAATTCCTACTATTGTCTGCACCTCTTCACTGTCAACTGGTGGCTGCTATTACTGTACAGTGTGAAGTAGGTACCAACACTCACACACACACATATGGACATGTTTTGGACTAGGGGTCTTGGTGGGGCTGGCAGTAGAATCATAATGTGACAGCAGCAAGGTCTGTGGCCGGTGTTTTTTTTTTCTTTTTGTATTGTATTTTTTTATTTATTTTTTTTTTTTAATTTTCAGTGAAAAGAAAAGGAAAAAACACAAAATTTAGATCAGAAAAAAAAAATAAACAACAAAATAACTGGATAGACAGACATCTCTACCTGCAGCAAAACAGAAGGAAGTATTAAAGGATTGTTTTTGTTTGGTTTTGTTTGTTTTTTTTTTTGTTTTTCGTTGGTCTTTTTTTCTTCGCTTTGAAAGAAATGGTAAAACAACAAAAACAAAAAAAAAAAGAGTTACAGACAACTCAAACAAAAAAAAAAAAAAACGAAACCTGTCAGCAGAAAGCAACGACCACAATGTGATTTGCTACATGTTTTCTCCCATGGAGAAAGATTATCATAATAATAATAATAATAATAATAATGATAATAACATTAATAATAATATAATAATTATGAAAGGTAGAGCGAGAGAGAGAGAGAGAGTGAGAGAGAGAAAGAAAGAAGAGCATAAGCAAAGAAAATAAGTGGCAAGAGACAGGGTAGTGAATGGGTGGGGAGGGTGAAGCATTAAAGGAGCCAGTTGAAATGGTATTTCTTGAACGTGCATACACAAACCCACATACACACACACACATGTGCGCATGCATACACACATGCACTGCCTGTCTGGGACTTTGGATGCACCAACTTTGGTTGCCAATGAAATACATTTCAGGAATTTTTCTTGTGGCAGCAAGCAGTAATGATGACTTTTAGGGGGTTGCTCTTGTTCCTACTACTACTACTACAACTACTACTACTAGTAAAGCATTTCTAAAATTCATATCACGAGTAATATATAAAAAAAAAGTAGTTTTATATAGTATCAAACAGCAAAAACGAAATGATTGAAACAGGATTTTGTTTTATATATACACACACATACATACATACATATACACACATGCATATACTATACACATGTATGTGTGTGTATGTATATCTATAATTATTACCCCCCTCTGTTTCTCTTGTCCCCTTTTAGTAATTACATGATTAGTTTGGCTTTATTAATCTGTCAGAATTAAAAGTATGAAAGTTTGTTCTTTTTTTTTTTATGTTTTTAGATATTGTTTTGAGTTTACTACCATACACCTTTGTTCTGAAAGCTTTTGGTCAAAGAAACAGGGAACCAAATTTTTATTTAATTGGTTTATTCTAACAAAATAATACCCCCCACCCCCACCATTGTTATTTTGGGATGCAGGTGTTTTTTTTTTATTTTAAATGTTTTTTAGTTCCTTAGCTCATGTCTTACATTTACCAAATGCCTCTTTACATGGTTTGTTTGTCTCTGTCCCTGTCTCCATATTTGATTCCCTCATTTGTTTCTCACTCCCATGAACTTCTCTTACAAACAATTTTTCCCTCCCTCATTAAAAACATGGTTCTTTTTGCAAAAGATGAAAAAAAAACCCCAAGCTGTAAGCTGTACTTTCTGGTTACAGATAAATATCTCTTTATATGTGGTGATGTGTTTTGTTGTTAGTTTTATCATTGGTACTAGTGTCCTGTGGGGGTACTATTACTCATCAAATACTTGATATTGACTTGTAAATCCACTCAGTAGGCTTTCTGGACATGACCATTTCATCATATAATGGGCTATTGTGTGTTATTATTTGGTGGGGGATTTAAACAGCATTGTTATTCTTGTCATTAGTGGTGATGGAAAATTGTGTTGAAGGTGGTTGTCATTGACTACAAGCAAACTGTTTGGCTTCAGAATAATCAGCTATATGCCAGGTAGTAAATGATGGATTTGACACCTTTTAGAATTAATAAAACTTTACTGTCACAAACTTCCTAGGTCCTTAGGGTTGATTGTTCTTGGAATCTATACTCTTGTTGTTGTTGTTGATTGTGATGGTGATGATATTGTTGTCACTGTTGGTGGGCAGCAGTTGTATGCATTAGTGCTTGCTTATTTATAATAGTTTTGTTATGTCAGTGTACATATTTCATATACAGCATATATGTGTGTATGCACGTGAGTGTGTATGTACACATATACACATACATGATGCATAACGGATATACATTGTCTCATGGCTTATCTCATTCCTATGCATAATCACTGATCACATTAATTCCCTTTATTTCTTATGATAGCACCTGTGTGTGTCTGTATAACTTATGCTGGCTTGGAGAAATGGATGTAAAAACACTCACACACACACATGCACGTATACAAGAATTCATATATTTTCTCTGTATTTCTGCATCCCTTTGCATAAAACCTTAATTTTTTTTTCATATCCTTTTATAATCAAATGTGAAAATGTGATTATTTGCCAGAGATTTTTTTTGCATTTTAGCTTGACAACTCAAATATGTCAGCTATACTGAAATGTCCTAACATGAGGAATAAAAATGCAATTAGAAGAGAGATATAAACCCCAAAAATAAACTAAATATAAAACTTTTAGCAATATATTCTACAACTACACATTCATTAAAAGTAGCTCAGAAGTTAACTTTGGGTTCAATCCCACTTTGTGGCACCTTGGGCTATTGTCTTCTATTAATAAACTCAGGTTGAGCACTGCTTTGTAAGTGAAATTTGGTAGATGGAAACTGTAGGAGAGCTTGTTGTTTGTCTGTGTAATCTGTCAGTGTCTGTGTTTAGCTGTTTCACAAATAGATATTCATAAAATAAGTTCTACTGGGGTTGGTATGACTAAGTGAACCCCTGCAGAAAAAAAAATGTGGTACCTTGTTCTGGTCACATTGCAATGATTGAAGCCAGTTAAAGAATTAAAAAGCAGTTGTCCAGAATTTTTTTCTTTCTTTTTCAAAATTCCTCATCTCTGCTAATTTCTTCTGTAACATATTCTCAGATTTCCTAATGTCTCCTCCATTCTTCTCTCTGCTACATTCCTTGTTCTTTTTCTCCCCAACTCCATTTTAAATTCGAAACTTTCCTGCACTATATACACAGCCCCTTCTATTTTCATTTCTGTCTTTATGAGAGAGAACTCATAGTTTGTATTTACTTGTTGTCAAAATCAATTTGAATTAAATACATTCTTTTTCATTTACCTATTAACCTCTAATTCTCCTTATGAATACCTAGTTGAGAATTGTGGCAGATAAGGCCCTGGCTTGGGAGCAGGCTCATGACTTGTGCTTGTGTTTGTTTCAGTTGGGATCTTTTGTTGTCCAATCTTCAATAGAGAGCAGGTGGGACTAAGACTCAGAAAGTTAAGATTGTACTTTCCTTCCCTCTCATATACTACTATATATATTACAGTTCAAAACAAAAATGCAGTCATGTAACTCTTTCTATGTAAAATAAGACTTTGTAGATTATTACCATGAACATTGCTGAGGCTTATTTTGAGTGTTTTTATTCATTTTTCAGCTTTGAAAATGCCAAAACCTGTTCTTGGCTTTTAATTTGTCCATTTTCTCAAACTTTATTGTTTAAAAAAAAACCTTGCACCTGGTTCTTAACATATGTGCAGCATTTAGTAAACATTTCTCATAACTTGTATCTGTTGAGTTTTGTTGGTTTTCTAATTTATACATTTTGGCTTTAGAGCATCATTGCTTTATCAACTGCAGCCATTCTTCCTTACCCGTTTATATAACTTTGTAACACTCTTTAATGGCACTTGTTAGCTTGCAGGAAAATCAGTTGTCAGTTGTTTTAATTTATTTCCTACAACAGTTTTTCTTTATTTTATCACTATGATTATTATTATCATTATTGCTGGCAGAATCGTTAGCACACCAGATGAAATGTTTAGTGGCATTACATTTGTCTTTACGTTCTGAATTCAAATTCTGCCGAGGTCGACTTTGTCTGTCATCTTCTTGGAGGTTGATAAAATAAGTACCAATTGAGTACTGGGGGAAGGGTCTATATAATTGACTTACCCCTCCTCTCAAGATCCCTGGCTTTGTACCAAAATTAGAAAGAATTGTTAAGAACCCTAGTGATCTAGTCAGTTTTCAGCAATTACATTTGCAACTGTTTCATTTAATACAAGTGCTGCTATTTGTAAAGGCATGATTATCATACTTCCCTTTTTTTCTCTGTTATATTAATTGTAATAATTATGATTTTGCTCAGAGGAAAAAATATAATTCTATATTCTTGTTTTAATAATAGGAAATTTTATACTTAGAAACAGAATTAAAAAAGAAACAAAAACAACTTCTTCACTTATAAAGATGGATTTCTTTCTTTGTATTTGCACCTATTACTTTTCAGTCAGGTTTTATCTTTGATCACGACCAGGTGTCTTATTTCTGGAGCAGACTGAAGGTGCATCTTGAAGAATAGAGACACTGGATTGTGTTTGGGGATGAAACCAATTGAAATGATGAGGGTACAAATATAATAAAAAAACATAGAGGTGAAGTTATTAGTTGAAAAAATAAAAACTTAAAATATATTCTCTCTCTCTCTCTCTCTCTCTCTCTC
>NC_068986.1:30940107-30944091 GCF_001194135.2 Octopus bimaculoides | reverse complement strand
ACCTATCTATCTATTTGTCTATATATTTATATATATATATATATATATATATATATATATATATACATACAAAGATGGGACAAGAACGCAAAACATCCAGACAGTTAGATGATACAAAAAAGGGACAACAAAACATCCAGGCAGACAATACAAAGAAAGCAAGGACGGGTCATTTGGAGTTTTCTTTCCTCAGTCGAGGTCCAGATTATCTTTGCAATTTCGGCTGGTTGTATTTATATTATAGATGTATGTATTTTATTTATTTATTTATGTGTTTCAGCCAAGTGGCTGCGGTCATGCTGGTGCACCACCATGAACATGTATGTGTGTGTTATAAAACTAGAATGTGCTCTTGTATAATGATCATCTAGTTATAAATCCTTAAGTATCTGAATTTCCTTAATTCTAACTTGTAGATAGTAATAAACAAAATACAAAGAAAAATCAAGCATTAATACAGGTTAAAAAGTTTGTTAAAGAAATTATCTTCTGGGCCTAGGTGAATGCTATCTTCTGGAGTATATAGTTGTATAAAATAGGCTTGATGGTTTTATTAATTTTGTTTATTGTTGCTCCAATGATTAGAGCAAGAAAATAACCAAAACAGTAGAAGACATTTTGGTGACTGGTTAGAAGTTTGTTTCTCAACTGCATGATTCCAGGTTCAAACCCACTGCATAGCACCTTGGGCAAGTGTCATCTATTGCCTCAGGCTGATCTTGTGAGTGGATTTAGTAGACAGAAACTGAAAGAAACCCTTCGTGTGTGTGTTTTCTCTGACCGCCACTTGACAACTGATGCTGGTGTGTTTATGTCCCCATAACTTAGTGGTTCGGCAAAAAAAAAATACTAATAGAATAAGTTCCAGGCTTTTAAAAAAAAAGTCCTGGGGTCAATTCATTCAACTAAAAATTCTTCAAAGTGGTGTCCCAGCATGGCCACAGTCTAGTGACTGAAAAGGTAAAAGATAAAAGATCAACTTAATAAAAGTTGGTTGATGCAAAGAAGTCAACTGTTGTTGTACTACTGTTAGCTATAATTTTGACTTGATCTTTTTAATAACATTAGTCTTCTCTAAGCAATTGCCTTTGTCATCCTCATTTATGTGAATAGCAGTAGGGCGGCAGACATAGTGTTTGACAAAATAAAATACCTAGTGGATAATGGAGAGAGTAATACAAGTATATAGAATTGGTAAACAGCTTTCATGTCATTCTTTAAGACACATCTGTTATCAATTTATCTTAAGAGCTAGGCCCAGGATGGTAGTAGTGATATGCCTTCTAAAATGCTCAACTGCCTCTCCAGCTGTTATGTATCTAGATATTGTCACATCTGTAATACATTCTGAAGCAGGGGCCTATATTGCGGTCTATTTACAAAGCTAAAGCTAAGGAATGAACTATAGAACCATCTACCATCCAGTCCTGGCTTTCTTACAACATTGGCTGATGCTGTTATAGGATTAAGAGCTATTACACACACACACACACATGTATGTATGTATGTATAATTTTGAACCTTACTTGTGTTCTTTTACACATAACGCTACATATGAAATCATCCCTGAGTTTGGTACCTTTGTATATATTTATACATAGATATTGATATAGATGTGTGTGTACATATATACACACATACAATATACTACTAACAAATGAGAACTATGAGTTGCTACTGTAGGCTAAATAGTAAGTACTCAGCCAATCCTGGTGCCCTACATGTTGATTTCATATATATATATAATCCAAATAATTAGAAGACACAGGAATCCTTTAACACATCTTTAATGATTTGTTACAATTGTTTCTGTACTGACTCTGCTTGCAACACCAGTCTATGCAAAAATTTGAAGTGAAAATTAACATAATGTTTGCGGTTTTAGACATTAGTGTGGCACTTCATCAGACTTGCATCCAAGGTACGCTCTTACATTGTGCGTCCAATATATATATATATATATATATATATATACATACATATATATTGTAAGATTTAAAGTGAGATATCAGTTGAAGGATTCTTTTGTTTCACATTTATTCTTATTTTGTCTTCAGATTTTGTTTAAGATGTAACTAAGGCAATACCCAAACATTACCACGTTTTATTCTTCCAGTTACCTCAAACAAAATGCTTAGCATCATTTTTCCAGCACTTTGTGTTCCAGTTTCAAATTCTGCCTCGGTTGACTTTATCTTTTATCCTCTCAGGATTGATAAAATAAGTACTGGTCAAGCCCTAGGGTCAATGTAATTGACTAACCTCCCTCCCACAGAATTTGCTGATCTTATCCAATAGTAAAAAAGACTCTTTCAATTACCTCCCTTCTTTGCCAACTTTCTCTTTCTCTCTGTGATATCCCTTTATATTTTGGTTCAGTTCTAATTTCTTCCTTGTCTTCTCTTAGCTGAAAGGAAATTGTATTTTGTAACCTCAGGGCGGCTCTGAAAATAAACAAGCTTATGATCAAATGTGTTCCTACTGTGACCTTTGTTGCTTTTATTCACAGTGCATCCAAGATTACCTTATCAAATTTATCCCTTTATCTTTTCTTCTGTAAGGTGTAATGTGGCTGTTGTATCTAGCAGGTTTTCTTTTTCATTTGTGCCAAGTAAATTTGTCTTCATGATGTCTGGTGGATAATTTCTCAAGGTTATTGCTAGCATTAGGCTCTAGTTTCTGCCAACTGGTAGACACAGCTTCAACATTCCCTTACCACTGTTTCTTCATGGAGCATATAATTTCAACAACGTTCCCTTGTTTATTCTCATTGATTCATGTGTGCTGTTTAAATTTGAAAATTTTGTTTCACAGTTAAGAGAGCATTTCTTCAATAATAAGTTTGTTTCTAGTTTTCTTATTGCATCTTTGTGAATAGTCAACTAATTTGACATCATAACCAGCCATGTCATTGTAGAATATATGGCATCAACTCAATTTATCATAGCAGATACAGGATGAGAGTTTGATTTCTTATCTAGGGGCCATAGCTACAAGTGCTCCCTATCTATTTTAGTAAACAAAATACACTTGTCTTTAAACCATCAAAAATTTGGATAACTTTTTTTTTTTTTAATTCCTGTCTGAATAGTATAAATATGCAAATACAATATAAGAATCATTCAAGTAATAAAAAAAACATATTTAGTTTTTGCTAAACCATATATTCTTAACTTAAAATGAAGATACATGAAGAAAAACTAATTCTTAAATTTTTTTTCCCTAGCAGTTTTTAAAGATTTGCTATTGTCAAGTTCCTCTGTCTTTTCTAATGACCATACCATCAAAACTACTTTAAACATCTCTTTTCAATACTAAATCCATGTCTTGTTTATCTGTGTGTTTACTCCAACAAACACTTCCTCTGACTCAAACATTTTATATAAAAATAAAAGCATTTATTTCTATTGAAGCAAAGTTATTTACATCTGACCCGCTCTTTTTCTCTCATTTTTTGTGTTGTTTTTGTCTTGCTTGGTAAAAAATATGGCCACATACTTTGTTGCTTTCACTTACTGAAGAAAAACACAAAATCTATTATATAGGTAAAAAAAAAAATGTGTGCAAATGGTTTTCTTTGAAAAAAAAAATTTAAATAAACAAAATTCAAAAAAAGAACAAAACTAATGAAAAAAAAATCACTAATACATACACCTCAAACTTTTTTTAAGAAAAAAAAAATCTGCAAGATTTAATTATGAATTCTCCTGTTCAATACTGGTAGTAGACTTTAAAAAATAGTCTTACAGTCAACTGTTGTGAAGTAGTTGTTGTTTACTCTGATCACACCCACCGAGTTTCCTGACTATGGAGACTACAGTTGTTAGTGTGCTTGCTCTAATCAAGGCAGGGGTGTCTGGTTGATGTCATCCTTTTATTGCCAAACCAACTTTTCATCCATTTCTCTCATCTTAAAAAGCTCTCTCCTCCTCCTCTCACAATATTTTAGTGCTATATATTTAATGATATATATATATATATATA
>NC_068986.1:30932294-30939027 GCF_001194135.2 Octopus bimaculoides | reverse complement strand
ACAACAGCTCTTTTGTTGAGTTGCCCTTAATTATCAGTTATTAAAAAAAAAAAACTATGCTACGTTTGTAAAAAAAAATAATAAAAATAAAAAAGGGGAAAGAAAAAAGAATTGCCCAAACTTCCTTCAGAACGAAGGTCTTAGATTGGTCACATGTCCATCCACTCATGTTACAATGTTTTTTTTTTTTTTTAATTAACTGCTGGTTGTGGTTCCCCCCCTTGAGAATGCTGAAAGTACTACTGCCTCCTCACTCTCCCTTCAATGCCCCCACCTACTCCAACTTCTCCTTTGGGT
This sequence comes from Octopus bimaculoides, assembly GCF_001194135.2. Classification (NCBI taxonomy): domain Eukaryota; kingdom Metazoa; phylum Mollusca; class Cephalopoda; order Octopoda; family Octopodidae; genus Octopus; species Octopus bimaculoides. The sequence continues at coordinate 30,938,730 of NC_068986.1, read as the reverse complement.
TAGCAGTAGGAGTTGGGTAACTATGATGGAAACACACTCGAGGTTCATTGGTGAGAAATGAACCAAAATGTGGTGCGACTGTTCATAGTTGTTGGATTGGAGGGGGGAGGCTCTGATTGCAGGTAACATGCGCAATGATAGACTGTCTATCTGTGATATTCTGGTGTGACACACCAATTTCATATGAAAAATAAAATTTGTATAATGTTCTCATGTGGAAAAGTAATGTGTTGTCTTCTGTATTTTTATTATTCTGTACTGTAAATTCCTCCCACTTTAATTTTTTTTAATTATCCTTCAGCTCAAAGTAACAAAGCTTTCTCTTCTGTGTCTAGTTGATTAAATCTTTTAGCAAAACATTCAACTGAAATGCACAATGTGACAATGCCAAGGTATATTAAATCTGCAGCATCTTTGCTTGTAATAAGATGTAGAAAAAAGAAAAAAACCTGGAGCAACTCTTTGATGATTTATGAAGTATTTGTCTGCTAGCAACCTTAGGACCACTTTGCCACATTCTCTGGTAACAAATTCTTTGTCATTGCTGCTCATTGCCATTTTAACCTTCAACTTTGATTTGGGAGTGGCTTACAAGATTTTTCTTTTAGCTAGTTACTTTTTTTTTTTCTTCTTCTCATTTTTCCTTCATTGGCTATAATGTAAATTTGTTTTTCTATTTTTTTTTTTCTTTTCAAGTTGTAAATGGGAATAAAAGAATGAATGACTTATGATTTTAGTTAAGAAGCTAGGTATAAAAAAAACATTGCTTAGTTCAAGTGTAAACTTTACTTTTTAGTTTCCATTGGTTTCAAGATCGGAATTGATCTGCATAAAAGCAAAATCACTCTGGAGCTTTATTCGTTAACTAAATTAATTATTTTGGAGGAAGCAGAGATTATTTTTCTTTGGGTTATCGTTTTTGCGACTTATAAGTAACTTTTTAATTGATTTTATGAACATCTTAAGTAATAGCTGAATAGAAATTAGATGATGGAAACAAGTTTAATTTCTATATGTTCCTCGAGTTTTGATCATGAGAAGCCAAAATTGACTTAGATCTTGAATAGAAAGAGCAAGCAAATCTCACTTAGAAACTTTAAAATAAGATATGGAGTTAATATATATCTATATCTTTTACAATTTATCAAACTGATGTCTGATTTTGAAAGACATCAAAATAGATTTTTATACAATATACAGTTTGTTGTAATTTGTGATGTTAGTAAGTCTTCATATTTAGTTTAGCTGAAGTGACCACAGATTTTTCAACCCAAAACAATGATACTGTAATGTAGTTTTGAGGTTTTCTTAATTAACCCACAACAGATAAAATTGTTCACTAGATTGACAAACACTAAAGTATTAACCTCATTAGGTTGCTTGTTCAACTAGAATCTTAAACTATTATTTTTAAAAAAAAATAGATGAAATGAATTAGCTTTTGTTTGAGTGCATGTTAGAAAAGTGAGAGAAATTTATGGCTTGCTTATAAGATATTTATACAAATAGTTACATCTTTAAAAGGTTTGCCGCAACTAAAATTCAATCTAATATATTGAAGTTTATTTTGTGATGGATTTCTTGTGATGATCTGTATATAAAATACACTAAAATATAAGAACTGATGTTCTCTTACTTCATCATAAGCCAATGAAATTCCACTCCATATATTGTATTCACATTGCAGCAAACCAAATAAGTTCTCTTCTAACTTTACCATAGTTTTGACATTAATTTCTAGTTATATATTAGATTGATTATAACCAACCTAACCTCCAGCTCTGGTTGGCAGCAATTCTCTCCACCCACCGAATTTTTTTTTTTTCCTATCCCAAAACCTTCCATTTCTGTAACTGTTTATATTTTGTAGCCAAATGAAGGAAGATCTATTAATTGGGATACAGTTGAGGCTTCCAAACATTTTAGCTGTTTTTTTTAAAAAAAAAAAAAAAAAAAAAAAAAAAAAAGGAGTTGCAATATTTAAAAAGAAAAAAAACAAACTTGTATCTCCCACAATGGTGAATGCATGACTAAAATACTCCTTACTCTTATAAAGAATTTGTTTCATCTTTGGAATAAATTTATTTGTTCAAGAAGTGAAATTATATACATATCAAACTCAATTGAAAGTCATTTCAGCACATTTTTCTACAGAGAACTCAACACAAAAGGATTTCAGTCAGAAAAATAACTTCAACTTAAAAAAGAAAAAAAAAAAAATTAAATAAATAAAAATTTTAAAAATAAAATAAATTTTTAAAAATTAAGCAGATTAAGAAATCAAATCACATCTACACCAGTTATTTGGAGAAAAAAAAAATAAAAGATTGAAGTGACAAAAACAACCAAGATGTACTGTTTTTATTAATATTTTTTGTAGTCTTTTGAACCTTTTATTGTTACTATTTATTCTCCTGACAATTTGACTGCTGCCAGTGGTTACAAAGGCACATTCTTAAATTCTGTCAACTGTTGAATGACTGTTCTACAGATGTTTCTGGAGCAAAAGTACCAATATTAGACAGAGGCTGTGGCTAAAAAAATTGTTTAAATATGCTACTTCCAAGAATGTAAATTTAAAAGTAGAAATAATTTACTAGATAGAAATTCTAAGAAACAGTACGTTACTGATTCTTGTAGCTGAAGATAATAAATATTAAATTCTTCTTGTAATAATTATGTCAAGATAGGATTTAAAAAATAAAAAAAAACCCACAGTCCCAGAAACTAACATTTAGACATATTACCTCTACTGGAGATTTATTTATTATTCAATAATTACCATATCACGTTAGTCAATCTAGAAGTGAAAGAAAAACCAATTGACATTCTTTAAATACAAACTATCAAAATATATTTTATGTGGCTGTAGTGATCTGATTTCAAATTCCAAATCTCTCTTTTCAGATTAATGTCTCTAAAAGATTATAATCAGAATTAATTTCTTTTTTTCATAGATAGCAAGTCTACCATATGTAAATTTCCAAGAGAAAAGTAGTTATGCACACACACACAATGAATTCTTCAATTGCAAAACTTGATGTTCTATTGGATTAAAACATTTTTTTTTTCTTAATACAAGAGTAACTCGAGGCTATACAAATCCACTTATACGGTCAGCATTTACCTATTACATCATTTAAAGATGTGTCTGTACTTGAAATTCCTGACTTCAAAAGAACACAAACATTTCAGTTATATTGCTGGAATATTAAAAAAAAAAACATCCTAGCATGCAGCTAAAATCCATAATTAATTTCCTTGCATTTTTATTTTAGTTAACCCATAAAATTATCCTTTAAATTAAGCAGCCCATTCAAATTATTAAGTTTTAAAATATTTTTCTAATTTTACTTTCACTATCAGTTTCCCATGAAATTTTAACCGCTGTTGTATTATTCATCTTAATTCTATGGCTACCTAATCAAATTTGAAATTTCTCAATTACCTTTGAAAACATTTCAGACCACTGACATTTACTATATTTAATGATACTGAATTTTATTAAATGTCTTTTTCTCTATTTTTTCTGTGGAACTTTTTTTTTGTGTAACTAAAGTAAAATCCCACTCGACCATAAAAGTGGCAGTTCATTGGCTAAAAGAACCACTAAAAGAGTTTCATTTATTTTCTCTACCCAAGAAGTTATTGTACCGGTTTGTCTAAAGACACTAGAAGAGTGAACTTCAAGAGCAAATACAACAATATACTTGATTTACACTAAATTTACAAATAAACATCTACAACTGACAACTCCACAAAACATTTTTCTAGTTAAACCCAGAGTTTTATTTCAACTTTGTTTTCTTGATAACTATTTTTTTAGAATAGTCAAATCAGAAAGAGAAAAAAAAAAAGAATTATACAAAATTGTGCCACAATTTAAAGAACGAAAAAGATTTTCAAAAAAGGGGAGAGAAAAAAGTTGTTTTATAGATTTTTTTTAAATAATTTTCTTGTCTCCTAAATAGATTTTTATATGGTAACAGAATTTCCACAACAAACCTTAGAAGCATGCAAGAAGTCAAGAAATATTACAAATTCTCTCATCCCAATTACAATTTCAAAGTAAAAGAAATTAGCTGTACAAAGTGTTGTAATTCATCAGGTCTTGTTGCATTAGTCCACATCCTTCAGTAAAACAATGATAGCTTTAATAAAAAAATCCAGGGTTGGGAAATGTATTTTGAGTAACTAAGAAATAAAGGGAGATTATCAACACAAAACGTGTCCTTTAATCTAAAATGTTTAAAATAAAGATGTAAAATGAATATAATTCCGATAAATCATGTCACAACCATAATTTAAATAACACCCAACTGGCATAACCATTACCAAATCTTAGAGTAGACAGTACGAGCAATGATTTTTTTTTTTTTTTTTTTAAATTTCGTTTGTTTTGTAGGGTTTTCTCTAATTGAAAATCACAACCTTGAAATAACATACATGCAAATGTTGTACATGTGCACATGCAGGTGTGTTAAATGTGTGTACATACATAGAACTAGAACTTCAAGAACTGTCTTTTTTTCTTTTATTGTCTATAGAATGTCCATGTTTTAGAGACTAAACATTGTTATACAGAAATAACAGGGTCAGCAGGGAGATAAGAGAAGTAGAGATTGGAAGAAAAAAAAAAATCTACACTTCATACAAATCATTTCTGAAACAACTTTTATTTCCAAAAAAAAAAAAAAAAAAAAATAGTTTCATGAATTTTATTAATAAAAAAGATAAACAAAAAATAATAATTATAATTATAAAACCAATACTATATACTATGTTACTAAATGTAACACTTGTGCCAATGGAACTAGTTCAGACTTTCAAAAGTTCTAGAGGGCAGCCAAACAGAAAAATCTCCAAGTTAGTTGAGCCAGCATTTCAGAAATATATCATTGTCATGTGTTATTCACATATTACTAATTGCTTTTTCCTCAGTTACACATTGGGTTGATCAATTTCAAGAGGATAAAATAAGATGAAATTATTTTAAAAGGAAGTCATTGTTAAGGAGATTTGTATTGCTTCAGAGTCTTTTCATTTTTACCCAGAATCTTCATAAAATATATTTAGACCGTGCACAGATTATGGCCAAGTATTACACATTCAAATTATGACAAAAAAAAAAATGGACATTGTATAAATTATATTTTATAGTATGTTTGAGTAAATAAAACAAAATTAAAATTAAAAATAATAATAAAATAAAAAGGAAAGCTAATATTTACAAGCAATGTTAACAGTAACATCCCCTAGTTGCAGGAAGCTGCAGCAGCCAGGGTACAATAAGGCTTCCTGTGGGCACCTGTGAACAGATGCTAGGAATCAGACAGAATGACATAGCATTCACCTGACACCCAGAAGAAAGAGAGCTGTTTGAGCACTGGCTGAAAATCTGACAGTGGGAACTTTCCCCACATGAAATTAATCATAGTAGAGGGAGAAAGAGAGAATTAAAAAAATATGGCCATGCCCTTCAAGAATGCTTACAGAAATACCAGAATATATATATAACTATATATAAAAAAAAAAAATTAAAATAAGAAGCATTTTAAAGACGAAATTGTTATTAAAAAAAAATATAAATAAATAAGAATTTTAAATTGAGAAAAAGTTTTAATATCAAGATTAGCTGAAAATATATAATTGAATTTATTTATGTTGCAAATATTAAAGACCAGTTTAATCAGTTTTATATTGTGCTAAGGAGTTTCTGATCATCTGATGGTATGCGAGCTTATGTTCCAATAAGCATTTGATCCATCAAACAGTTTCTGTTTTTTTATGCATGAATGAAGAAAATATGCAGCGTACTGGACTCCTAAAACAGTTATTGTAGTTTGAGGTCAGTTTATTAGATTTCCTTATTAATTAGTTAATGAAAAGTCATTTTTAAATACAAAACTTAATAACAATATTCTATTTCATAGTCTAAAATTACTGCAAATAAAAGGAAAAATAATATGAAGCAGGTCAGTGTCTTTGAAAATTCTAAAGTAACTGATCAAATAATTTTTAAACCAAGGAAGATAATGTTAGACAGCACTCGAGTGGAACTGACTGAGTGGCTGCAGTGCTTCAAGAAGGAGCTGTGCCAAAGTCAATGTGTAAACACTCAAAATGCAAAGTGTTTAACAAGACAAGCAAAAACAAATCAGAGCAAAATAACAAAAGGAGGCACAGAGGAAGTTATTCTCATGAGAAGGGGGCGGGTGGCAGGACTGTTTCCAAAGCATTTAAAAAAAAAAAATCTAAAGAGGATTAAATACTCATTCAAGAAGGAAAAAAAAAAAAAAAAAAAGACATGAAAAAAAATTAAATAAATAACGAAGGAAATAGGTGCAACAGTAAATAACTAATAATTAGTAGAGATGTTGAACTACAAGAAAGTTTTCACAAAACATTATCAACTATATAGGTATATGTGTATCGA
>NC_068986.1:30918573-30932014 GCF_001194135.2 Octopus bimaculoides | reverse complement strand
AAACATAAGGTATCAAAGAAAAAAAAAACAAAACATTTTACTTCAGCTTCATATCAATACTGGCCATTTTGATAATGGCTGTCTCTTAGTTTAAACCAGCCACACACACAAACACTTTCTTTTTTATGTTACAGATCTTGTCTACCTTTTAAATTCTAAAGCATTAAATAGCTTTAAAACTATTAACCCTTTAGCCTTATATATATATATATATATATATATATATATATAAGGCTTTTTGTCAGGATGGAATGCAGTACCCATAACCCTATACTAAGTTTGCCAGATTGGTGGGAGATAGAGGTGGGAAAGACATCCTATTCTGAATGCTTGCAACAGAGTCAACTCCACCAAAAGCATCCAAAGTAACCATGTGGTGATATTAAATGGCTGGGCAATGGATTAAGTCTATCATCCAAGTTATGCCCAGGCAGGATACCACATATACCACAAGACACCTGGTCCAACTTTTAACAGTAGTAAAAAGAATGACGGATGTGATCTCCATACACTGCATTGCAGAGACAACTCAATGAAGAGAGCAGTAAATCCAAATAAGAACTGATACAGATAAAGGAAAATCTATAGCAGTGATTCTCAACCATTTTTTTTTACCTGTAGGCTCCTTTGATTCCTACTTTACCCAGGTGGACATTCATAACCATTCCAGGTTTAAAAAATCTTTTATTATATCTTTATAATTAAATATTATTAAGAATTATATATTCTTTTACTTGTTTCAGTCATTTGACTGCGGCTATGCTGGAGCACCACCTTTGGTCGAGAAAATCGACCCCAGGACTTATTCTTTGCAAGCCTAGTACTTATCCTATTGGTCTATTTCTGCCGAACGGCTAAGTTAGGGGGACGTAAACACACCAGCATCGGTTGTCAAGCGAAGTTGGGGGACAAACAGACACACAAACATATTATATATACACACATATATACGACTGGCTTCTTTCAGTTTCCGTCTACCAAATCCACTCACAAGGCTTTGGTCGGCCCGAGTCTATAGTAGAAGGCACTTGCCCAAGGTGCCACGCAGTGGGACTGAACCTGGCACCATGTGGTTGGTAAGCAAGCTACTTACCACACAGCCACTCCTGAGGGAGAAATATTTTGTGTTGTGGAAGTGTAACTAACTTTATTGCACATAAATTTTAACAAAATCTTATGTGGACCCTGGTTGAGAAACCACTGCTCTGTGGTCCTTTTCAGAAACAACTTCTCTACTGTCAGTGGGATGATTAAATGCACCCAGCCTACACTGAAAAGTGGTTGGGGTTTAGAGAACTAGAAGTAAAAACCATGCTCTCCACTCTAACAAACAAAAAAAAAAGATAAAGCCAATATATGTTACCATAGTGCAAAGCACCTTCTCTCGTCAAGGATGTTTGAATAAAAACATCCACAAGAAGAGAGAAGGTGCTTTGAGACCTTTTTATATATAAACATGAGAAAACAGAATGCAAACATGTTGACGTCAACAAGAGTCAGTATGTTTCGTTAAGATAGCCTTACAAGATATTACAAATTCAACACTTACCCCTTTTCCAGCATACGGATTCTGTGGGTGTGCAGGAGCTAAAAATTGAAAAACAAGGAGGAAAACAGTTAAAATTGAGCATACATTAAAGAAAATGTTTTAATAAGAGTAAAACTTCAATTCTGGAATATTTCAGTGATAGCTATGTAGTTATCAGAGTGTAGAAAACAGAAAAGGAGAACTAATAAAACAGTAAAAAGTATAAAAGAAAAAAACAGACTACATAAAACAATGAAGTGATGCAGTTTTTGTTTTGATGTTTTGTTTTTCCTGAAATTGAGAAAGCCACAGTTGTGTTGTTTCCCTCTGTATGTTCTGGAAAAAGGAATACATTTTTTTTTCTTTCTTGATAACAACATAAATAAACATCAAATGTAACAAGGAGGAGAGAGAGAAGAAAATAATAGCAACAATAACAACAACAACAACAACAACAACATACCTCTATTGACAAAAATGTACAAGACAAACACAAAGAAAATTCTACTGCAGAGAGAGCAGTACATGCTGGCTGGTAATAATAGTTAGTTGGTAAAATTAAAAAGAAAAAAAATAATAATTATCAAAAGAACTAGATTATGAAGTAGTATTCATTTTCCAGAGTGTTTCCTATCGGAAATATGCTAGATATTTTATTTAAATTATGCTCTTAGTCTTGAACGTAGTTTGAAAATAATTATTAATGAAATGAAATAGGTCAATAAATGTAAGGGAGGTAACTCTTTTTTGTTTTTTTGTAAATGGTCTTCCATAATAAACTGGTGACAATGAAAACATGTTTTGGTACCATTTCCTTTGTTTCAATGTTGATCAGACTCTATTTTTCAAATATTAATTTTAAAACAATGTCAATGTAATTCATTCAATGTCTGTTGCTACATCGGGGATACACAACTAAAAAGAAGAAACTTTCTTAAACATTGAAATTAAAAAAAGAAGAAAAAGTTGCATAGAAAGAAAAGAAAATGTTTGGTAAAAAAAATTTTAAAAAAATCTATGACCAGTGGATGAGAGCTTTAGAAATTGCCAGAAGGAAAAAAAAAAAGTTTTACACACACACACACATTTGAGCAATTAAAATAAGGCACAGCTATGATGGTGTAGTTAAGAAGCTCACTTTGTAACCAGGTGGCTTCAGGTTCAGCCCTACAGCATGTCACCTCAAGCAAATGTCTTCTACTACAGCCTCAGGTCAACCAATGCATCTCTTTCACTGACCCCTTTTCCACAGGTTCTCTGGCTTCCTATCACATTCAACTATCTCACGCACCTCTCCATCCATCCCAACTGCAATGTTCACTCTTACAAGGTGACAGACCACTCAATACTCCTACCCCCCATTCAACACACCTCATCATCCTTACCACTCTGTCCTTATTTTCTCCCAAGTCCTTTACACTACTTTTTCCTTTGCCCTTTCCATTAATCTTCCCAACACGATTTCTTCTGCAACCCTCCATTACCACACTTTCACAATACTAAATCTGTTAATCCCTTTCATAGTGCAACCTCTTTTTATCATGTCACTGAACAGATGTTATACCTCACTAGTCACAATACACTTTGCATTGTTTTAGCCTTCATATGATACTACCCCATTAGCTAGGTGAACAGGCCAACATTCACCCTGAACAGAAGGTTAGTCCATCACAGGGTTATACATTTACAACTCTGCCAAATCAGATTGGAGCCTGGTGCAGCCATCTGGTTCACCAGTCCTCAGTCAAATCGTCCAACCCATGCTAGCATGGAAAGCAGACGTTAAACGATGATGATGAACTGAGTGGACTGGAGGAATGTGAAATGAAGCATTTTGCTCAAGAACACTACATGCTGGCCAGTTTGAGAATCAAACCCACGATAACTAGGTTGTGAGTGCAACACTTTAACCACTAGGCCACACACTTTCATAACTCCTCTGGCATTCTTTCGATGACAGTAGCAAGAGTGTGAAAATTAACAGCTGATTAAGGCCTATTTGTTCAGCAATTTCTGTAAAGAATTTTTATCTATTTACTTTTGTTTTTATGTCCTGTTAAAGCCAACATTTGCCCCGTCTGAAAAAGAGCTGAAAAGTGAAATACACACTCATGTGTGCTCGTACGCATATACAAATACACACACGTGCTCATTGACTTTTATGTCAATAAGTTAAATAGCGAAACACATTGCGCACACACCTTCACTCACTCTCTCTCACACACACACACACACACACACACATAAAGCTGAACACTTGCACAAAAATACACACACATACATCCATTATCTTTCATATATGCATAAATACATATGCATATTTTTTGTTTGTATCTGTGTGTAGATTTGTGTATGTATAAATCTGTGTATATCAAAGAAAATGGACATACGTATGTGTGTGTTCTTGTGTGAGCGTGTGTGTGTGTGAGAGCATGTTCAGCTTTGTGTGTGTGTTTCACTATTCAACTTAAAGACATGAAAGTCAATGGGTGTATGTTTGTGTGTATGTGTGCACTCAAGTGCAAGCATGTTTTTCACTTTTCAGCTCACTTTCAGACTTGAAACGCAAATGTTAACTTCAACAGGATATGAAAACAAAAGCAAATAAATAAAAAAACCTTTATGGAAATTGCTGAACAAATAGATATTAATCAGATGTTAATTTTGACCCTTTTTCTACTTTCATCAAAGGAATGCCACTTCTCTCAATACCTCACCTATAGTCATCTCACTCTCTCTTCTATTCTCCCTTCCTATTTGTCACAGAGGCCCTTTAATCTTGAGAGCTATAAAGCAACCTTACTAATGCTCGTACCACAGGAGGTGGGGAGTAACCAGAGTAAGCAATATACTCTGTAAAGTGGTTGGTGAATCAATCAGAAACCATGTAGAGATCAGTGGGGGAAAAATAATCTCTATGATGCACTCAGTATAAGAGCATCCAGCAGCAGAATCCAGATGGAAACTGAGGTAATGGAGCAAGGTATGAGCCTTTAACCTTTCACATCCTGTCACACTACCCAACTCACGCCAGCATGGATATTGTACATAAATATACAACACACACACACATGTACAAATGTGTGTTCTCTTTTAGCTCCTGCTTTGGTCACCTGAGTAGATGAACGTGTCCTATGTTACCAAGTACTGTCAGCCATTTGCTCCTCTCAACCACTTCTGACACTGTACCCCACCTTCTATTTCTCCTCCTTGGTCAACATGTCTTAGCTCACTGAGGACTCGGCATCCTTCCTGTACCGGTGCCACAAAGCTAATAAATCATGCTCCTTCACAGGTGAGTGAGACAATCTCTCGAATGCTAGCAATACAAAAACAAAAATTCACCCAGTACACACTGTAAAGTAGATGGCAAATGAGTAGAGAATGCATGGGGTCCCTGAGGTCCCTTTTATTCAACTTTTCCAAAGTTGAAACCACAAGGAAAAGAAAACATCTAGAACAGTCTGTAAAAGGGATGGCAATAAAAAGGGAATATCCAGTTATAGAAACCAGGCCATACAACATGGTGCCACACCAATTCTGAGAGCTGCAGCTTCTAGTAAGAAATGACTTGGATCATAAGGACACTTCCAACCCATGCTGGCATGGAAAGTGGCCATAAAAATGATAATAATGACGCACATGATACCTATGCATTGTAGTCCTGGTCGTTCACTGCTGGTGCCATGTAAATGAGACCTGTGCATCACAGACATGGTCATCAATGGTGCCATGTATATTGGCACCTGTGAATCACCATGGCCAATACCATGCAAATGGCACCCATGAATGGTTGGAGTTGCTGCCAGTGCCATGTAAACAGCACCCACTCATGAATCATAGTCGTGGTCGTTGCCAGTGTCATTTAAAAAATGGCATGTAAAAGCACCCATTACACTCCTGGAGTGGTTGGTGTTAGGAAGGGCATCCAGCTGAAGAAACCATGACAAATAAGACTGGAACTTGGTGCTGCTCTCCGGCTCATCAGCTCCAGTCAAACCGTCTAACCCATGCCAGCATGGAGAGCAGATGTTAAATGATGATGACGACAATGCTATACACAGACATTTCAAAAGTCAATAAACACCCCCCATCTTACTGTTTAAAGCCCAAGTGAGTTAAATTAATAAAAACTGCACATGGGCATGTCTACTAAATACCAGATTAAGTATTTTAAGTGCATCAAATAACATTATTTTGTTTCTAGGAAACAAAAAATCTTTCGAAAATGGTGTCTAATTACTTTGTAGATGTCTGTACACACACACACACACACACACACACACACACATTTACATAATTGGTTGAGTTGTTAAGATTTATTCAGGAATTCGTTAGTTATGTGTAAAGTACCAAGGTTAAACTGTTAGCAAGGAAGTGGTGCATATTAAAGCAAGCTGTTAAAGATTTGTGAAGTATTTGTTAATTTGACATTTGCTTCAGGACACACAAGTTTAAAAAACTTGTCTGTGCTCAAAATTGTTAATGAGTTTACTCCTGACAGTTGGAGAAGATGTTGAAATATGTTGGATATTAAATTCCTCAGACAAAAATCAAGACTTTTTTTTCCTTCCTATGTTTATAGTTTCCAGGAGAGCAAAAAGAAAATTGGAGAAAGCCATGAAGCATAAAAAATATTTATAAAAACAAACCAAATAAGAAAAATTTAATAAATATTTTTTTAAAATCCAATAAATGCCAGCAAAAAAAAAAAGGGTGTAAACAGAATTAAGAGTGGTTTTAAGCCAAAAAAACAAATGAAAATGAAACGGTAGTCATATCTAAGATTGTTTAGTGATGCATGATGCAGTATGCTGCCAGTGGTTTGATTCTCTAAAAAAAAAACCAAGTCTTCATAGAATAAGATTTGATGGATCCTCAAATCAAGTTGTTTCCAAAGGTATTAAAATGCTTCAGAAATATTCTCAGATTTGATGTATTTTGAAGACAAAGGAAAAGATTCACTCTCTAAACTAAGAAAGCAGAATAGATTGCTGAAGCTCAAAATACTTGTTTATCTATATAAAGATGTTGAGAAAAAAGCACTTGGAAATGTTCCCGTGCTCAGCAATTGGTACCTGGATCATACACTCTACCTGTCTGCTCCTGGTCTGCTACAAGGGAGCCATATTGGTTATTCATAGGGTCATAATCAGCAATTGATCCAATGCGACGAGAAGAACCATTCTCAACTGGAAGAGAAATGCAGTAATCAAGCAAAAATCAAGCCAAGCCAACCTCAAGCTGCTCAGTAGAGAGATGTTAAAGCAGCAGTTTTTAGTTTTTTCATTCATTAATGATTCACAATCAAAATTCTTTAAAATGTGTGGAACAAAAACAACAAAAACAATATATTAAAGTTTATTGCTGTGATATAACACTGAGGATAAACCAACAAACAAGTGAGTTTTGTGGTGAAGGAGGATTGAGTGCATGGGGAGGGGAGTAAAAACAACAAACAAATTAAAACAAAATTTTTTTTTTTTTAAATTAGGTATTTGATGATTGAGGTACAGAAAAACTGAATTATTTTATATCTAAGAAAAATTAATGCTAAAATCCTAGAATACTTGAACAGACTATTTCAATAGTTTAACACATTTTAAGTAAAGTTATATAAATCATAATGTGCAACACATTGTTAAAGTTAACTTGAAACTTATAACTGCAGTTTTATGAGAATTTATTTTCAGCCTCAGGTTAAAAGACCATTTTTTACAAGTCAATAACTAGAAAATGGCTGAGAAAAATGTCTCTTCTTACATTACATGCACGTTTAGATTAAGACCATTAACCCTTTTGATACCAACATGCCTGAGACCACACCTGGTTCTATCATGCAAACTTCTTTTATTCCATCAAAATGCCTTGTTTGTTTATGTTTCAGATAACCAGCTATTTTACTAAATTCCTCATTAAAAAATTTTTCTTAAAACAAAGACAGTAGATTTCACCAGAAATAAAGTTACATAAAGATTGTAAACCTTAAAAAAAAAAGTTAAGATATATATATATAAAATAATAAGTGCCCTTGGTTTTATTTGGGTTTCTTATTGATTTCTTTCTTTTCATATTAAAAAAATCCTTGATTCAATGCAGATTGCTGCAAAATGTAATTTATAGTCACTCTAAAAATATTAACCAATGAGGAAACAGGCAACATACTTAACTCTGAAATGTTTCACGTCTCTCTCCACAATATCAGATACCCTACATGAATTTCAAATTGAGAACAGTGATTCCTTTAGCTTTTCTATTACAGAGGCCGTGAATATATGAATTAGATTTTAAAAAGTTGCTTTGGCATTGGCAGATGCAAGACTTAAAACTAGAGCCAGTTCATTCAAGATTGGCACACACCCAGTACAGTACTTAAATACTTCTTGCACTGACCATTTCTGATTAAAAATTGAACTTCAACAACTCCAGAAGTTCTGTTTGTCATATTTCCAGCTTTAAGTGATCTATTATATAAATTCTTTTACTCTTTTTTTATATTCTTTTACTCGTTTCAGTCATTTGACTGCAGCCATGATAGTGCATCACCTTTAGTCAAACAAATCGACCCCAGGACTTATTCTTTGTAAACCTAGGACTTATTCTACTGGTCTCTTTTGCCAGACTGCTAAGTTACGGGTAGGTAAACACACCAACATCGGTTGTCAAGTGATGGTGGGAGCACACACACACACACACACACACACACACACACACACACACACACACACGGCAGGCTTCTTTCAGTTTCCATCTGCCAAATCCACTCATAAGGCTTTGGTCAGCCTGAAGTCATAATAGAAGACACTTGCCCAAGATTCCACACAGTGGGACTGAACCCAGAACCATGTGAGGAGAAGCAAGCTTCTTACCATACAGCCACTCCTGCACCTATATCTATATCTATATATATATATATATATATATATATAGATAGATAGATAGATAGATAGATAGATACGATTCCATATTAAAAAATTTTGGTGCTAGTGCTATATGATCTTTAATGCACACATTTCGTTTTGTTAAAATAGATATACTTTAAATATTCTTCAATAAATGTGGCATTAATGATACTGTCAATTACTGTATTAGGCTAATTTAAAGATCTCTTTCTATTCATATGCACACATATCTGAATTGCAAGTGATTAAATAAACAGAAGTAATTAACGTTTAATCATCAGTGCATTATCTTTAAGTGATGCTATTATATGCCCCTTTGTAATGAAATATCACAATCAAAATAAATAGCTAAGATAAATTTAGATGCATTCCATTTTCTTTTGGCAGGAGGAGAATGCCATGAATCCCTCCCCACCTTCCCTCCTAGAAGCAATATTAATGCTAATGCATCTTTGAATTGGTTCTCCTATTCTCTTTCCAGTGCACATGTCATTGTGCAGCAATTGTTTTGGCAGACACCACTCGACTTATGTGAAGGATAAGCCTAATAAAATCTCAAGCAAGATGAAGCAGTATGTAGGATGACCTCTAAAACAATGACTTTAGTCTTAAGGTTCCTGTCATCTTGTTGTGCAACATAACTTTGTTTTTTCAGAGACAGGAAATATATAAATGAGTGTCCTGATTGGTATGTCTGCTCTGCATAGTCCATTTTTCAGCAGACAGATGATAGGTTGTAAGAACAACAGCACAATCCTCTTTATTTCAGTGATGTATAACCAATTCCTCAGCAATCCCACACCTTCTCACAGACTACAAGTTACTTTTGGAAATCTAGTAGCTGACCTCAACAAAAATACTCACAAGCTATTGAGAAAATACAGGCAAGATAAATAAAAGAAGTCTCTACTGTTTCCAAGCTCTGTCCTTTGATTTTCTGAGACTGTTTTCTATGAACAGGCTGGAATGTGACTTCAATTTTTACAACACTCATTTTGTTGCTGGTTTTATCAGGAGCAGTAAGAAATATATCCACACAAGTTCTTGCACTAAGGTTTTGCAGTTTTGTTCTTTTTTTCTCTCAAGTACACTTGCTATAATACCAAAGAAAACATCCAAACTGTAACGAGAATTTTAAAAACCTGAGTGACTAAATTTAGGGCAAAGACATTTGGCGACTCATACTGTTATAACATTAATTATAACAAAAGCAATGCATTTTTCTGAGTAACCAAACTTAACCTTAATTTTACAGTTGTCTGTGCCAAATAATTTGCAAGGCTTTTAAGTCACTAAAGGAATACTTGTTATGTGTATAATAGTTGTCTTGCAGCAAACACATTGCAGTCTCTAGGTTTGAAGAGACAATAATGCAGGCAAGTGTTTTGGCAGCAACAGACAAAAGGCAAATTCCTTTGAGTCTGTCATAAGATAGGCAATTTCCTCTGCACTTGTTCAAGAAAACTATATAGACACTTTATCTTGTGAGACAATTCTTTGTGACTATAAAGCAGAGAAGAAATAAATTAGCAACAATAAATAAATTAGCAACATCTACAGCATATTATCTCCTGTTTTTATTAAAATTTTTTTTTTTTTTCTTCTTCACAGATTGCAATGGGAATGACACCTGACCCTGAAATGGAGCTTGATTGATAACCTTGACATTAGAAGGAATATCAAGTGTAGCGCTGCTCTCAGACAAGTTATAGCTTCTACATAGATAAATGAGCAATTTATCTCTGACTTTGCTCCTTGTCAATTAGTCTGGGTTTTTAAGCCACAGTGGTCATCAAAGCATCACATCCCACTCAGTTTATTGTGATAGCATAAATCTTCTGAGTGACAGTCTTTCTTGGCCTATTTCACACCAAGCTGGCAGACAACATTTCCTTTATTTCTATTTTCATGTGGATTTATCGTTGTTAAAACAAAAGTCATTTCCCAGCTAACAGCAGCTGTATTTCCTCTATTGTCACCAAACCAGTCTAAGTTCTTATATGTAACTTGTCCAAATTAATCAATAACAATAACACAGATGTTCACTTTCAGAATATAACTGTCATAACTGCTAGAAACACTTAGCAATATCACTTAATACTACGTTGTGAAGCTAACTAGATTAGTATAAAAAAAGGGTTACATTAACCTAAACATCTATATTGCAATATACAGAATAATAATTGCCAAATAGATCAAAAGTTGGTTCTTGAATGAAGAATAAGGAGAATCATACTTCATTGATGACATTACTATATATTACGTACTTGAGTTACATACTGAACTCTTCCATCTTCCTCCTAAGCAAGTTATAAATTAAGTAAGAAGAAAGAAATAATTGGCTGAAGTAGCATCACTTCATAACAGGTTAGTTGTATTTTAAAATGCTAAATTGGTTATCCTAGATTTATCGGTTAGAATTAGTAGTGTTGCAGCATTTCAGGGAAACTATAAAAGTAGATCCAAGATCAATTTGAAGCAAGTGTGTCACCGACCACCTGCCTTACCCTCACTCCTGCCCTACACCTAGGATGAGATGATTATTACTGATTGTGCAGTGTGCTGCGTATGATGTCATGCATAAGTTACTGCTTGATGCACGGTGGTAAAGTTCAACAAAGAGCAACAAAAGCTAGAGATGTAGGATGACAAAGTCATGTGGTTAAAATTTCATAATAAAATCTGTTAGCAAGGCCCAACATACAATCAAGAATTACTTTGATGAATGTCTTCGCAAAATAAATACAAGTGTAACGGGACTAAAATATTAATAAAATAGTTTGTTAGTTTCTAGGTGATGAAACAACATCGTTCTGACATTATTGTGTAACTTGTGTAATTGCTAGTTTACACACACATGTTTATTTATATGGGAAGCAAACAGGAATTACATTCCCAGTCTATAGTTTCATTCAATCAGTCCTTTGGTCATTTCTTTCAATACACTAACATGTACAATTAACCAGAGGCTGACCGAGCAAAACTGTGGTTTAGGACTAAACCCCATTTATCTCACGCATAATAAATGTATGAATGCAAGGCCGTATTGAGCAGTTGTGTGTGTGTGTGTGTGTGTGTGTGCATACACACACACACACACACACTACAATTTAAGGAAATTGCCTTTCATAATATCATACCTTTTCTTCCTCACCTATAATAAAGCTAAAGATTTTTGTTCAAATCATGTTTTATATTATGTTCCTGTCTGAATAGTGAGAATTTCATAATCAGTTATATTGTTTGAAAGAGATAAGCACCATATTCTCACAATTAGTAACAACAAAACCCTATAATTTTTAAGTTTCTTAACTCTTTCAGAATTTTCTATTACACATAAACACATATACAAACCCACATGCACATGAACACACACGCTGTTTTATGTAATATAACAATAAAAGCCATAATTAAACTGTTTGGTTTATCTATTATTAGCAATTGTGAATTTATTACTAAGTAATGTTATCAGCTTCTTTTTAATCTTCTATGTATATTCTCTAAACAATTCTATTTTTCCACACTAACCAGTAGACAATCTTGTATGTTTACTTAGTGATTCTTTAACAAATATAGTTAAAATCTGTCACTGATGAGATTATGAAACTGAAACATGTATGGAGTTACTTCCCATACTTGCCAAAATTAAAATACTACGAGCCATTGACTAAAATTGTTGTTTACTCTATACATAATTATTTCTAGCTAGCTTTTTAATGTTTCCAACATTAAATATGTTAACATTAAGCAAACAGTTCTACTATTAGTTAAATTAAAGGTCAAACCAAAGTTGCCTTGTCATTATCATGGATGTGTTGTCCTAATATCATTTCGGCTTTTTAATGGGTGATTCTCCTTCTAAAAGGTAGTAGTAACTATGCAGAAGCTAACTTGCCAAAAACAGATGCTTCAAAAAACAACCAGAGCTAAATAGATCAGCTAACTGCTATGTAAGCTACAGAAGTTCTGTAGTTATCTACATTAAATCCATCATCTACCCAATTGTAGATCAGTTATCTACATAAGTAAGATGTAGTTTGTGAAAAGGAGAAAGACTGGAACAGACAACAAAAAGAAAAACAGTTTTACTTTCTCAGTCAGGAAAAGATATGTGTTCAGGCCTGTTCAGATTTTTCAATCTGTGATAGCCACAATGGCTCTGAACATCTAGCAAACAGTAATATTTAATAGCTTTCCTCTCATCGTCATCCTTTGGAATTCCATTGACAATCCCTTTCCACACTACATGGTCTTGCATTGCTGTGTTCAGATCTCTAACATCCAGCCCTGAGTCCAGAAATATAGCATCTGGAAATGTCAGTTTCCTGGAGAAAACACTTCTAGAGGGATGCCATAGGAGCAGGGATGAGATAACCTCTTTCTCTGCTCAATGACAGTGGCCAGCAGATTGTAGGCACTTCTGTTTTAGCCCGAGGGATATTGGTATCAGATTTCCATAGATGTTATTCCAACTGATATTCTGTATCTTTCTGAGCAGGTTGGTATATGTTCAATCTAGTTGTTTTTCTAAGAGAGCTGATAAGGTCCAGGTCTTTGATCCATAACGAAGGACTGGCTTAATTAGTGTTCTAAATATTTTAACTTTTAACATGGATGAAAGATTTGAGTATCAGATCTTATCAAGTCTGTTACATGCATCCCAAGCAAGAGCTTTGCGGATGCGAAAGTCCTTTTGGGAGTCTACTTTATGTGATCCAAGACATTTTAAGTCGTCAACGCTTTTGATGGATATATTACTGAGCAATTTAAATTCAGTTAACTTGGAGGAGATCGTGATAAACTCTATCTTACTCTCATTGCAGTAATGGCTAACCTGGTTTGGTGCTTTCTCCGGTGCTTGTAACAAAGATTCTGCATCTTTAATACAAGGGGATATCAAAGCAAGATCATCAGCAAAGTCAAGATCAGTTAAATATTCAACTGAGCTCTCTTCTACTGCTACAGTTTGTGTATCTGTCACAAAACACAAATAATAAAATCCTACTTTCTA
>NC_068986.1:30913573-30916073 GCF_001194135.2 Octopus bimaculoides | reverse complement strand
CAAGGTTACTACACTATAACTACCAGTGGACAACTTTTAGGGTAAAACTAACAATTACTACCAAGTGCTCAACATTGATTAAATGTTCATCTTATGCACAAAAAAAAAAAAAAAAAAAATCTTGAAATTTGGCTTGACATGATTTTGGCCTGACTACAGTCAAATATCTTCACAGCAAAATTCAACAGCTCAATACTATCCATTTTAAAGGTGAATTAATTAAACAATTCCTTCAAAATGTCACAAAATATAGTTCACTTAAAATCTTGATGAATAACAAACAATGAACAGAAAGATTGGCAGACTATTCCACTACTTCCAGATAATGGACAGGTCTGGAAGTCTAGTTTAAGAAACTTATTGAATAGACAAAGAAAAAAACACCATCATATAAATATACAAACAAAAACTGGCCACAACACAAACTGCTCATGCCATGTCTAGCATCAAATAACTTCACTGAAATTATACTAAGCCATGGTAAAATAAAATATATAAAGCCAGGCCATACAACATTTCTATACAGGGGTCTGGTTAGGCTAAAATTAGCTTACAATATTGAACAGCACACCTGAATTGCACAATAACAAACTGGAAAACAGCCTGCTCAATGATAACAACTAAACTGAACCAGAATATTCAATAAAACATTGAAGAGATTAGAAATAAAAGAGGTATTCAATCTTTCATTGAATTAGAATATGCTATAATGATAGCTACAGTTCAGGTTTGACTTCACTTGCAAGAGAGTACAGAGTAAGGGACACAATGAAACAACATAAACACAGACAGCACACACATGTATATGGACATATATAAATATATATTTCGCATATATATATACTGAATGGACAACAATAAAAATAGACTTACTGTGAAGTATGCTATTGATAATAACATTTACAATAACTGGTCAATGAATAACTAATAAAAGGATCGAGAATGTCCTTATGAACATCTACTTTTATAGAATTTTTCTATGACAACAACTAAAACAAAATATGTATTTTACAAACAGCAGATTAATAGTTAATTTATTTGGATTAGTTTGTACAAAAATTTATCAAAACTGTTATTCTCCAATTAGCAGATTCTGCTTGTGATTATAAAAGGTTTCAGTGGACAAATATTCATAATTAGGCTAAAGAAAAATTATGACAAAACAAGCATGCAAACACATACAAGACAACACATTATAAGATTTAAAAAGAAACAACTCAAGTTCAGCTTTACAAATGGTGTGTGTGTGTGTGTGTGTGTGTGTGTGTGTGTGTGTGTGTGCAAACAGAAAGAGAAAGGAAGAGAGAGAACTACTATCATCGATTTAATATATTTGGATAATAAAACCAGTTTTCAAACTAGTTTATGTCTATATGACAGCCCACTCTATGCATTTGGCATTTCATTTCTATGCATATATAATTGATAACATTTTAATAATGCTCATTAATAAACAGCTTCAACAAAATAACAATATGGCTGCTATATTACTGTCAAACAGTATCCTTCAAATGACACTTGGAGAAATATCAGAGTTAACATCTTGAACTCATTAAATATATTAATATATATAATATTAAAACTGTTGCACATGTAAAAACAATATTTGAAAGAATTAAAAAAAAAACATTTCAAAATAATCAATATTCAAAACAATGAAAAACAGAAGTAAATTTTGTTATAGAGAATGTACTGTTAGTATAATTAGAAGAAATTGAGATGATAATCACATTAATTAAGAATAATCAAAAGAAACCAATCTTTAATCAACATCTACAATTTGTGCATGTATATGTGTGTGTGTGTGTATGAGAGCAATCTATTGTATTTCTCTAAAAAGAAAAAAAAAATTTACTTTTTTTCCCCTAGTAATATGAACTTAATATTAGATTTCATATAAAAGAGAAGTAAAATAAAAATGATACATAGGGAAGAACAGTCACGAACCTGTAGATCTAACTGGGTAGCACAAGAAAAAAAAAAATGAAAAAAACATAGTAAATGGTAAAAATAAAAAGCATTCAAAATCAAATATATATATATATATTATTTTATCATGTGTGTATATATTGCACACAAACACATACACACACACATTCTGAAAATGAAAGTAAATTCATTAAGAGCTAAAAACAAACATGATTATTTGAACTGCTACCAAACATCAGAAACATTAGAGAGCAACAACAGCTAATGAACGGAGGGAAATCTAGAAAACTAATGGGTTATTTAATTTCTCTAATTATCTAACATCTATTTCTATTTCACTTGAAAGCAGTTGAATGAACAATAGCATCAGCAGCAACAAATATTGGGGGGAGAGGGGCAGATACTTGAGTCAACTAAGGTTTTTACATACAGAATATATATGTATGAATGAATGAATGTATGTATGTATACATGTGACCATGTTTATTACACAAAAATCTATTGGGCATACCACTAGTGAAATATTAACACCAACTAATTCAACACAATTTCTTTTTTTTTTTTTTTTTTT
>NC_068986.1:30895039-30913563 GCF_001194135.2 Octopus bimaculoides | reverse complement strand
TTTTTTTTTTTTTTTGTTTCCTTTTATGCTACTGGGAGAAATGTTCGGGAAGTCTAAACAGAAGCAGAAAAATGCCATGAAGCAGCAATCAAGACAACACAGTTTTCCCAGCAGTGTGCAAGTGCTAACCAACCTTTCTTAGATGACTTAGAACTTTCTTTGCTTTTGGCTACTTTTTCAACTAGAAACAGTTCAAATCAAAATAAGGATGAAATCAGCAGGATCACATGGATCAAATATTTTATACATGATTACAATGTAAATAAAAGAAAAAAAATTCTAACTAATTTACCCATATACTTAAAGTCAATGATTTTAATTACTAATTATTGGTTTCAAACACGATTGATTTCTATTATTGGAATCACACCATAAATTTGTGTAGTCCATCATCAGTTGAATTGATTCCAATACATAACCGAACATACTTACAACCTTGAATATGTGTGGCAAGATTTGAATGTTGAACATAGAAAACATTAACCCTTTAACATTTAAACTGGCCATATGAGGTCTGAACATTCTGTTTCGTGTTCAAACTGGCTAGATCCAACCTCATACCTACCTTACAATGCCATTCTAAAAATAAACCATTACATCATTGAAATTTTGAAGCTTGCATTACATTTGACAATGAAATCTGAATGCTAAAGGGTTAAAGACTAAAAAGCATTTATTCCAGCACTGGTTATCATTTCTGCCATTTGAATGACAAAAATAAAATAATTCTAATTTCAGACATGGCCAAACTAGTTTGAAATTCAATTCAAATTATTTATACTACGAAGATTAGAATATTATCCTTCTCTCCTTCAAAAAGTTGTTTACTTTCTGGCACAAAAAGTCATTGGTGAACCAATTTATTTACATCGTTACTAATGTTAAACCATAAAATAATGTTCTCGCAACAGATTATGAAATAACTATGATTAATTTGCCAGATATCGACCACATCCGTACTTAGATATGATCTAAACCTTTCATATGCAAACATTCTCTCAGCAAAAATATTTTTCAACTCTTTGATGTTGTTGGCCTCTTAAGGTGCCAAGAAGGCCACTTGCACAAATATTTGCTTTTTTGTTCCTTATCTGTGATTCAGATATTATATACCTACATGAAGTATTATTATAACAGTTTGTCAAAAGATGTCTCACACCATTATCACAAAGCAGAAATGAATAGGATGTGCAAAGTTCTATGCTAAGTAATATCTGTCCCTCATTATTGAATTTACTTTAGTAGTTTTTGATTTTTAAGTGCCAGTGAAATATTACTACTCAACTAGTGAAAACAGCCAGATTGCAAGGAAAAAATATTTGCTTTAATGATAATTTTAAACATAATTATGACATTAAAAGGAAAGAAAGGTATCTAACATATTTGGGAATCTATCAGACATTTTTTTTTCAATCTATATAATTTAAAAATTCAGTGCTAAGTGAAAATGAAGTTTGAACTAGATTAAATTTATCAAGTACTGCAAACTATTACACCTAAACATTAAAAACTTCTTGTCAAACTGACAGCTTGAACAAGTGAAATTAATCACATATAATATTAAATTTGCTAAATGCAGTGAATCATTATTACAAAAGTCAATTTGAAGAGCTAGCTAAGCATTTGTGGGGAGAGAAAAAAAGAAGCCAGGAGGCAGACTGCATGTGCTAAACCAACCTGTCTTAGCTGCTGAAGTATTTTTGGATTTGTCCACTAAAAAAACCAAAAAGCTAAATAATTAAACATGAGCTGATATTTTAAGACAGATGAAATCTATTATGATATCCAACAATGAAAGTTTGGAAGGGAAAAAAATTATTACTTACCCAGGTCCTCTTTAAAAACATTTAGAACAATATATATAAACAATTTAAGTTTAATCAAAAGTTAATTTACTTACTGAATAGAAAATTTAAAAATAAAAAAAAAAATCAAATCAAAGAAACAATTGTTTGTTATGTTAGGAATCAAACAAAACATCACCATATCAAAAGAATATATAATGCAATTTAGACAGGCATCAGAGATAAGTCAAGAAATTTAAGCTTTCTAATACTATACAGTCTATAAACATGTATACACACTTGGTTGAAAGATAAACTTTAGGATGTATACAACTGAAAGTTTATTCAAATTTTTTGAATATTTATCATGAATAAATTGTGCGACAGCTTTACATAGATAAAACTACAACAGAGCTATTTCAAAATCCAAGAACTGAGCAACAATACTAAACTAGTTTTAAGTTGAGTGTTAGACAGCTACTTGCATTAAATCTCAAGTTATTAAAAACTTGTGTACTGAGTCTGACCATCGCTTGCCCATCCCTGTTTCAGAAGTCATCAACAGTCTTCAATCATGTCAAAAGTAGACAGAGTAGATGTAAGTGTCCTGACTGCTAATCTGCACCTAAACTAGGTAAACAGAATATAAGCAATTCTTAATGGCAATATATAGACAGAAGCTCAAAATACTTAGTGTACAAAACCTATAGGCTGGCCTTCAGCATTCAATAAAATATCTGTGTCAATTGACTGCTCAGTTAGAGCTGGCCAGAGCTATCCAATAATGACCAGAGGGATTGATGGGTTCTTTCATATTCTTTATATATGATAATCACAAAGGATTCAAAATCAACTTATAAATAAGATCCTACCAAGGATCTCACAATTAACAAATAAAAGAAGTGCGTATACATTTTTATCAGACAGTGTATATTTTCTAAAAAACTATAAAAAACTTATCAAAGATGCAACTTTTTGTCTCAAACCACAGACATTAAACATAAAATGCTACATATTTATATGAACATTGTATGATACACATAGTTGTAATAGAAGATCTATTAAATAATATTCCATTTGTAAGTATAATAAAGTTTAATTCATTAGTGCTAGAATAGATGTTTTAGTGTAGAATGAATACATTTTTATGAATAATAGATATTTCTTTATAATCCCAAAATGGTTAATTTAGTATATGCTAAATTAATTTAATTTATTAATTTGGGTTATCAAAAAAAAAAAAAAAAAAAAAAAAAAAAACCAAAGTGAATTAAGTATGCAACAATGAAATAACTCTGAAATAAGTGTTGCTGTTTACTTCCAGCTTGGTCCTGATCAGATAGAACTATGATCAAAGGCAATCCAGTCATAACAATCTCAAAGTTTTTTCATAGACAGTAAATTTAGGACCACATAAGACAGCAGGGTTTGTGGCTTTAGGGACATTTAGTTGTTATTTCTAGCAAGTCAAGCAACTGCTTAAAGGCTTTCAGTTAATATGTACATATATTCTATATTACAGAATTCTAGGGTAGTATTTAATAGCATGTTTTTATAGCAATTTGAATTACAAAATCTCCACATTTTTTTTTTTCTTTTTGCCAATTATAAATAGATTTATAAGATACAGAGCAGTAAATTTTAAAAGTTATTTCTAACATATAGTGTTACATATTAATAATAATTAGAAAATTTTAAGTACAGTGAAATGAAGATTTTTCACCAATGAAAAGTAATTAGGAACAAAATATGAAAATACAAAAACCCCAAATACCACCAAGTGCATATTGCAGAAGAAATGCATGGAAAGGTAGTGCTAAGTGATAGGCAGGTTCTGTCAGTGCAGTAAAGGAACACAACACTGATACAAAAGAGACACTCTTTGAGTAGACAATGTTTACTAAAAGCATGTAGATGCCCTTTTCTCATCTTACCCCATTTATCATTAACAAAATGGCAGCAGCTCCATTATTCGTAACACATAAAAGGCTACCAAAATGTTTATATATAGGGTCAATTGATTTATATGAGAGGAAGGGGTGAGTCAACATGACTTTAGTTTGCTTAATGCTTGTGGTATCAACCCTGGTGAGATTGACAAAATTGATTATGGCAGGACTGTTATGGAGGATAGAGAAAAGCAGGTATTGCAATGCGCCATATTCAGCTCACTACACTTTCTCAGTTGCCCTGAGTAAAAATCCAGAGAAGGTGAATGGGGTTAAGGCAATCATTTTACAGTATATCTTGGAATAAATCCCACAAATGCAACAAATTATTGTCACTGTCTCATCGAGATTTAACATTCTTAAGAACTGCTTCAAGTTCAGCATATTCATTGTCTGCGTTTCTTTGACATTAAATCTCGACAAGAGCAGTCTTAAAACATTTCAGTGATAAAAAATAGAAAATGCCAGCTAAATGGATTTCTGTTAACTTGAAGAAATAAAAGAAAAAAAAATATTTTAATGGCAACATTTTGACTTCATTCTTAGTTAGCCATTCTAAAACTAATTTTATATATTAGCTATTCTTCTACACATTTGACTTAGAATAGAAACTGTTTTATATATTTATGGAAAGATAAAAGTTTTTTTCCTTTTTCCCCCCAGAAAATCTTGTTTTTTAAATACAGTGAATTGTCAATGAATTCTGTGTTGTTATATTCAGAACAATAAAGTTTACAGAAGAGTTTATAATTTGCTGTTGTGTGTGAATGTGTGTATCATACAAATAGAATATTGCTGACAATATTCTATAACAGAATTCAAAAGAAACTTACTGACAACCAACATTGAGATTTATTAAAATATTTAACTGATAAATGTTTGGTTTCCAGACTCACCTTGTCCAATTCTAGAATCATAAATGGTAGTGGCCTGGGACTTAGCAGAGTATGGGGAGTTGAAGGATGAATTCTCTTGGTAGGGGTCGTAGTCACTGATCCTACCAGGTCGCCCAATGCTGCCAATTGTGGGGACCCCACTACCACCTCCACCAGCTGCAGCAGTAGTAGTAGTAGAAGACATAGGAGGAGGAGGAGGAAGACCATCTACCAAAGAGGTCAATGCAACAGAACAAAGTCAAGCTAACATTGGTAAGGCAATTAGGCTGCATGCAAATGAAAAGTCTCTCCAAGATTTAAAAAAAAAAAAGAAAACAATGTGAAGAGAACTGCATACAAAGCTTTCTATCAGTGGCACAGTGATGTATAGTTGATATTAATTCATGATGATCTGATTCTGGAGTGGGGTGTGACGGAGGTGGGGGCTTACATAAGGATTTATTGCTTGGTTATAAAATTATTAAGTTAAATGTGAATAAGATAAATTACTACAAGACCAAACATTAACTCCTTTGCAGACACAGTGTATATTATGTTCAGCTTGCTATCAGAAAACCACATTGAAATCAATAATCTACACCCTTTAATGGCTGAAATGATGTGCAGATAGTGTTTCCTTCTAAGAATATCATCCAATGAGAGAGAGATATGCATTATTTAAAAAAGAAAAGTGAAAAGAAGAAGAAGAAAAAAAGAACTGTACCACAAAATAAGATAAAATAACAGTAAAAATAATAAATAATAATAATAAAACAGATCTAAACTGAACAAGCTGAGATTAAATTCTTCAGAGTAGTATGCTTATCTATATTCTGACTTTGCTACAGAGATAAAACAGAGGGGCATTATATCCAGCATATTTAAAACTAAATCCTACAGTAAAAAGAAATAATTACCATACATGGAGGCACAGCTTCAGGCTAAGACGCTTATACTGCAACCATGTTGTTTCAAGTTCAGTCCCACTGTGCAGCACCTTGGTCAAGTATTTTCTACTATAGCCCTGGGCTGACCAATGCCTTATGAGTGAATTTGGAAGATGATAACTGTGTGTGTGTGTGTGTGTGTGTGTGTGTGTGTGTGTTTGTGTGTGCATGCGATACCCTTTCTAATGTCAACCACTTTACAACATGCGTGTGTATACACACACACAAATGTTGTAAAGTGGTTGGCATTAGGAAGGGCATCCAGCCTTTAAATCACCATGCCAAAGCAGATATTGGAGTTTGATGCAGTCATTAGACACATTAGACCCTGTCAAACCATCCAACCCACAGCAACATGAATATTAAATAATCGTGTGTGTGTGTGTGTGTGTGTGTGTGTGTTACCACCTCTGCCTCCACTTGACAACTGGTGTTTGTTCGCATCCTGTAACAAAGTGGTTCAGTATAAGAAACCAATAGATGCACTGGAATTCATTTGTTCAATTAAACCCTTCAAGGCTGTGCCCCAGCATGGCCACAGTCCAATAATTGAAACAAGTAAAAAGTAACATATGGACATTCTTCCCAGAAGTTTTTAAAGAACTAAATTTCAGTGACTACAAGTCAAAATTATTACAAAGAATATAAGATACTCAAAAATAGAACAAAATATTCTTTTGTTCTTTTACTGGTCCTTCTGGAGAACCACTTTCATATAGCAAGTCAATCAAACTGAGCTCAGCACCTTTTTTCAAAATCTAGTGCACATTGTGTCATGCCCTTTTTTACTAATCCACTAAGCTAAAGGGATGTAAACAAGACAACACTGGCAATCAAATGGAGACACACACACACACACACACACACTATAACAGGCGTCTGTTTAGTTTCTGTTTATTAAAATTATTCAAGACATTGGTTAGTCCAGATTACTCAGTAAGGAGCACAGAACTAGTTTCCTGGTTTCTCCGCCATATATACCCCTTCCTAAAAAGGACATGAAATGAAGCATTTTATTAAAGAACACAATGCATCTCCCAGTTCAGGAATTGAAACCATAATTGTATGATCATGAGTCAAACACCATAACCACTAAGCCATATACCTCCACCACACAATGTCTATGCCTCCATATAAATAAATAAAAGTTTTGTTTCTTTAGAAGAGTGCTTGTTACTTTCAACTATTATTAAATACATCCATTGAAGATGAAAGAAGAACCAACAAACTGTTTTAATTATGAAGAGACTGGTTAGCAGACAGAACTGTTGTTTCAAACCACTGTTTTCCAACAGAAAATGAATGCCAAGTCTTAAAGTAGAATAAACCAATCTTGTTGGCAATGGTACAGAACTGTTTCTGGAAACTGATATCAAGTTCCAGAGGATTTACCAATTTGTAAATATTCTATTTGATCAGCTAGCTCTAAGTCACTTTCTTCTTGGACAAGATAAATCAATCTCAAGAACTAACAAAAGAGCATAGGAGCAAAAATATTAAAAAAAAAAAAAAAACCAGGAGGGTATATTCTTGTTGATTATATTTAGCTTCTCCTCAGTCCAAATACAGAAGACTTATGATCAAAGATATTCCAGCTATGACCATCCTGTCTTTGTATAAATGCCATGTGAGTGAAATTCGGTAGATAGAAACTGTACAAAAACCTGTCATGTGTATGTGTGGAGGGAAACGTGTGTGCATGCATGTGCACATACACGTGTGTGTGGGTGGGTGGGTGTGTGTGTGTGTGTGTGTGTGAGAGAGAGAGAGACTCCTACCAACCATTTTAAGCTTACTTATGTAAACTGGTGTGTTAAGCTGCATCCCTTTATGTCAGAAAGGCAATTCAGCCATTTGATAGAAAAAGATCAATAAAATAAGTCCCAAGCTGAAGTACTAGTGTTGATACGATTGACCAAGATCCTTGAAAATGGCACCACAACATGGCACCAGTCCAATGATTGCAAAAAGTAAAAGAATGCAATGTTCCTTGCAATTATTTAATGCATTAGATAATTTGTGAGTTATCACACACACACACAATGAGCTGCATTTTAATCTTCTAATAATAACCTTTTCTAAATCTATGTTTGAAGGCTGTAACACTTAAGAAATGTCCAAAAGATAAGAGAGACAGACACAAACACACACTAACTTGCTTTCAAATTGCTAAGCTATAAGCTGTACTTTACCTAAAACAATATCTAATAGCTTCTGAAATAGAAGGGAAGAAAACCACACTACGAGTCACTGGATGTGTTAGCTAGAGAACGTGCGAGACAGAGAGAGAGAAGGGGAGACAAGGCCAGGCCACATACAAGTCAAGAGTATTAATTAAGTCCAACTATAAAGCTAAACATGTTAATTCAAGGCTACCAGTAATTACTAATAAGCAGAAGGAAGAGTAAAGTACTATGATCAAACAATGGAAATGTAGCAATTTATCTTTTGATTTGGGATAACATTAAGCTTAAGAGAGTACTTAAAACAATGGGGGAGGGGGTGAAGGTAACACATGCAACTAACATCACACTGACAATGAATTGAGCTTTATTGGCAAAGAATATCAACACCCAAATTTGTTAGTCTGAATTTCGAAAATATAAACAAAGATGAAAAAAAATTAAATTGAAATATCAAAAAAGAAAATATTCTTTATGAATTTAATTTACAAAAAAAACAAAAATCAGAAAAATTATTTTTGACGGAAAACTGAAAATAATATTTGTTTCAGTTTTTTTTTTTTGTTTTTTAATTGAAATAAAATCAAAATTATTGTCATTTGGGTGTTGAGTATGGCAAAATAATAACAGTATTTTAAAGCGAAATATAGACAAAATAAGCTTGCTCCAATATATAAACAGTAAAATAATATCAGGTTATATAGGAATTAGTGTTGAAACACACAAGTGCCAAAAAGGAAACAGAGGTCAACATTTAACTAAAGTAACCCCTTCATAGCCAAATTACCTCTTGTAAGACAGATCTTGTTTAGAGGTAGCAGTTAAAAAAGCAGACCATGGCGTGGAGTAAAAATATAAAAAGGTTATTTAAACTGAAGTTTTGATTTAATTGAGGTATTCTAGGATATGAAAGGGTTAAATACAGAACAGTGTTCAAAATATTTTGAATTTTTATAAATATTGGAAATTTCTTAACAGGTTTATTAAAGAGAAATATTTCGTTGGTTTGTTATAATTCATATATGACGGAAAGGTTTATTGCAAGCTACAACTGTGATTATGTCACTGAAAGTTGGGTTATTGTTTCAGCTATAGTAGAGGCTACAGCTTATCCCTTTAGCATTTAAACAGGCCATATCTTGCCTATATATTCTGTTTAATGTTCAAAAAGCCCAGATCTGGCCTCTCACACATATCCTATAATGTCATTCTAAAAATTAACAATCACATTGTCAAAATCTCAAGCTACAAGATAACGTATGATTTAAATCAATGTGAACAAATGAGTATTACATTTCAGAGAGTAACCTCAATGTCAAAGGGTTATTTATGGAAGATTCAATAGTTCAATCCATTTTAGAGGTGAATAACACATTTATATACCACAGTTGATAGCAAACAGATACCAAGTCCATGATTTAGCTTTACAAAACTGGTTGGAACAATTTCTCTACTTAATGTTTAGGAAAGAACATGAATATCACAGCTTCCCTTTTAGTTCCTCTAAAAGCCTTAGGCTTCATGCTAATATAAGACTATTAGTATTAATACGAAATGTATAATTGTAAATTGATACCAACTTCATTTCATTTAGTGTCAATTTTTTTCTTCTTCCAAACCTACACAGATAAGGGTTTAATCTACCAAAACAGATAACTTGGCAACTGTGCAGAGTTGCAGAAAATATACAGGAGGTGCTGCAGCGAAATGTTACATGAGTGTCCACATCTCAACATATAAACTTACACTTTTACTAGCTGCTACCAGTGGGCTACAATCTATGCTGGTGCAGTGTAAAGAAAAATTATTTAACTTTCTTAGTTTAGAGAAAATGTGTTTTTATTTTTTTATTCTCCATTATCAAACAAACAAACAAAACTGGACAGAATAGTGCATAAGATGTAGATAGGCGTAAACTGTGAGTTTTGATAAACTATTCAGTTTTATTTGCTTGTCTGATAGAGTTATAATAAAATTGAAATAAGAACTTGAACAAAGCCCTGTTTATTGCAAGTCAGCAATGTTAAACCATTCAATATTATTGCTCACCATAAGAAAACTCCCTCAAAATTAAACAGGATTATTTAGATATTAAAAACGAAAAGTGCATCATTGAAAACAAGAAGAAATGGTATATGTTACCCTGAGCAGCTTGATCTGGTCGTCGTTGTTCCATAAAATCCCGGGTTTGTTTGATACCCTTATAGCTGATCTCACTCTGAATCTGAGTATTCTGCTTGATGCGTTGCAATTCTGGATCATCAGCAATGGTGATGAATTTTCCTTTCGATTTCTCAAAATCTTCATGATATTTAATCTGAAAGGTAAATAAGGAAGTACTCAATAAAATACAGAATATGGTTTACAATAAAGCTATGTAGATGGGCAGAATTGGTGATAGAGTTACTTCAGCTATGAAAGTTCAGGAATACCTGTAATAAAGATTTAAACTGATTACATGGCTTGTTCAATTTTAGTGTCCATTTTTCCATGCTAACATGACCTCGACACGACTCGCTCTTAACACAGGATTTTACAACCAGATGCTCTTCCTGTCACCAACCCTCACCTATTTTGGGGTAAGGGATTTTTATACTCCACAGGTCTTTAAAAGCATAAAGTAATGGATAATAGTGTCAACAAGAAATGTCAATATCAACACTCTCTTTCACACACAATGGAATCAATAGTTTCCATCAGTGAAATTCACTCATAAGAGATTGGCCAGCCCAAGGCAACTGAAGAAGGTACCAGCCCAAGATGTTGCAGAGTGGGACAGAACCTACTCTTAGCCACACAGCAATGCCTCTGTCTAAGTGGAGTATCAAATAAAACTGACAGGATTTGCAATGAGATATGCAGATAGGCAGAGTCATTAAAAGAATTATTTTAACTAGAGTTCTTCAGGAATACCTGTAACAAAAATTTCAATTTATTACATTATGAAAACAATATAAAATGTCTCTACACTAGAATCTATGAGCCAATGAGGTAAGCACTACGAGTCATTCAACCTGCAAGTAATAGCAGCTAAATTCCCTTAAATATCACCCTAGAATATTAAGAATAGGATATATGGAACAATGTAATTCTGGAGATAAATATATATATATATAGATATATACACACATAAACAAGTCACAGTTGGAATATTTTTGATTGTAGTTCTACTTGATCAGAGCTGACCGTGGACTAATTAACAACACTTGAATCTAATCCCAATAAATATATTACTAAAAATGAACTGAATTAAGTAAAGCTAATGTATATGTTTGGTTCTAAGACCCCATTTTACACTTGTCTAGTAATCAGATAATGTCAATAAATATTAATAATAACCATAAGAAAAAACAACCAACAAAAATTAACTCACTACAAATTCAAGTTTTAAACTTAATATAAACCAGAAGACCAATTATCTAAGATGCTGCAATTTATTTCAATAAAATTTGTTACTATACATCATATTCAACTAACCACAAACACAAGTTTACTTTCTTCTAAAATTTCTAATGGAAAATTGAATCAGCTTGAATTTGCAGTTTGACTTCCCATCTGCAAAAATTCAGCCACAAAAATAAAATCCCAGCTCTCAAGAAATTAAGATATATAAAAATAGTAACTGCTATGTCATTCTTTTCTGATAAGATTAGAAATTTCATTACTAAGCATCTTTACCGAGTCATTAGTTTATAATACCACCAGCTGTGTATTTTCCATTTTACCTCGATGTTGGACAAATTAGATCTCCATGAAAATGTTCTTGATTTTCATTTATTGTTAAAGTCTTGTACCAAGAATGGTTTGTTTGTATGCTGTTGTTGTTTCTTTATGGTAGCTTTAGAGTCTAAAGTTATTTGTACCTCACAAATGGTTGGATTGAATGAGTGCTGAATGAGCACAAATAAAGTCATAAGCTTAGCCTTGCTACAGACTCCAAACTCAAACATTAATTCAGCACCTTTATAAATAAAAATCAGTAGGATTCAAGAATTGAACCACTATAAAGTCAGAAATATTTCAATAATTAGGAAAAAATATGATATCCAGTAGTTGGCAGATTAGCAAAGACTCATTGCTCCTATCTGCAAGATGATGATGCTACAATATATACAGGGCCATACCCCACCTTAAAGGTAATCTGATTGACTGGCAGTAAACTAGAACTGTTTACCTATCATACATACACTGGAACTAGGTTAGACATGTCCTCAGACAAGATAAAGAAAGTGATTGTATGGTGGCACCAAAGTGATATCCTGTGGAAAAAAAGAGCAACAGGGTGCCCTAAAACCACATGGCAAAGGACTACTGACAAAGAAAGGAGACAAACAGGGTGAAGAAGCTGGAATGAGACCAGAACAATGGCAGAAAACAGAGCTGGTTCGAGAGATTCTGGTGAGGCCTCATGACATACAGAGATAACTATCTACTACTACAATGACCTCTACTTCTCTGAACTAACATTCTCCATATTACCACTCCTCAAATCTACCTCAAGTAGACGCCTTTACCCCTCTTATCATCCCTACTGTCTCATACCTAAAAATCCTTCACTCATCTCCAGATAACAGAAATTCAAGCCAAAACTTACCCATGCCAACCCCCAGCAGGCTAGGGAAGGTTCTGCAATGGTCTTAGATGACACCCTTTTTCCTCCATCGAAACAATAACACTCATTTCTAACATCAGCACAAACCCCAAATTTGAAGGTGTCTTTAAATTTAATCAAATGAATTTTTATTTCACTGACCTTAGAAGAGTGACAGGTAAAAATCAATCCAGACAGGATTTGGACTTACAACATACAAGAGCTTATCTAAACAACACCGGCATTCTATTAATTATTTGGTGGCGGAGAAGCAATGTGGTTTCTGAAATTAACCCTTTTGATACCAACCCGCCTGAAACCGCCACTGGCTCTATAGTACAAATGTCTTGTTTTCAAAAGTTTTGAATTAAAATCTTCCACCAAACCTTAGTCCCAGTTTATGTTCCTGACACTAGCTTAATAACTAAGTTATTTTACTAAATTCTTTGTTATATTTAAAATTAATTGAAAGAAACACGGAGCATCTCAACAGAAATATGGTAACAAAAGGGTTAATCCCATACTGAAGTAAGTAATTAATTTAACACTTTCAAGTTTATAAAACTACTAATAAACTTCTTGAAATGAGAGAATAGAACAATGATCCAGTTATTCTTAAAAACTGTAGTTATAATTTGAGATACATAAACACTGGAGATATATAGCTGACTGGCTTACAAGTAGACGATACCCAACAGATTTTTAATGAGAACTGGGAAATATCCCCCACCAACCACAATACATAAATGGCAATCAAGATACTCTTCATCAAAAATATGTGATGGTTTTCTTAAAACGACTTCATCTTAATAGAAAATGTAATTCTTTTGAAATAGATATTAATTCAATTAAATTAAATATAGTCTAAAGCGACTTTAAATTGAACAAAGATAATGCTTCTAAATCTGAACATTAAAATAAATACCTGTCTATTTAATCACAGAGATTAATCAAATGAAATAGTTAAAATAGGATTAACTCTTTGGAGTCAAAGCCACATACTGTTTTACACTAAAGGAAACAAAACCATCTTAATAAGGAACAAAAATAACAAGAGTGATTATTTAAAATACTATTTAAAAAGGGAAGCCTGAATTTTAAAACATAGCAAGACACATCATATCATATCAAATACAAAGTGCTACCAGTATCCAATAGGCGGAGCTTTCAACTGGCTGCATTTGTGTCTGCAAATTATATATATCCTTGAAGTAGAATCTTCTTTCTAGTACAAAAATGGCAAATTGATGGATTGGCCCACTCAGAATAAATATGTACATAAAATAAACCAAGATATGAACTGCCACTAAGGAACAAAGAGAAAAAAAAACAATATTGCTCATCAACTGGCAGATACCTAGTTGTCTCCCACCTACCCTCCTTTTCCATAAATATACAAAATACATGGATATTAGCACTATACTTGTATACATACATGTCTGATGTGTATTACTATCACTTGGATAGCTATTACCACTTGCATAATATAAGATTCTCATCTCTCTCCCTTTACTGTCAAAAGGTTTCACTTAAGTAGAAAACCTCATCAGTTATGTCATGGAGATGCTGACCTTGAGGTCATAACTGACTCCAGATTATTACGGTCAATGTCAGTTTCAGCTCTTAAAACATACTTAGTGACAATCTAATGATCTTAAATGAAACCAGACATTGTTTGCAGCCATTGAGTTTAGCTTTTCCAATACATTATTGGTCCTATAATATAATAAGGAATGAAATCTAGAAGAAATTGGTTTCCCACTAACTTATTTTTTCTTTCTTTTTTATTGCTATATTTTTTTTTTTAATTTTCATCAGAGTTTTTACAAAAGAATGATGACTAAAACAAAAAAAATGAACATGTAATCTAACAACAGGAGCTGTTAATTTTTTTTATTATTAGTTTTGGTTACTGAACTGCAGTTGTACTATGGTACCACTTTCAAGGGTTTTAGTTTCCAATATTTTATCTGATGCTTATTTTTACTGACCTTGGAGAGAATCAAAAGACAAACTGACCTTGGCACGAAGGGGCATAACTTGAGAGGAACTAATATTCCTTTCTACTATAGGCACAATGCCTTAAGTTTTAGGGGATGGAGATAGTCAATTACTCAACCCCAGTGCTCAACTGGTACTTATTTTATCAACCCTGAAAGAATGAAAGGCAAAACTGACATCTACAGAATTTAAACTCAAAATGTGAAAATGGCCAAAATACCACTAAGCATTTTGCCAGCTCAGTGTCTTAAAAAGTTGCCAGCAGGTGGCTATAGAGAATCAAACCCTGTCACCTCTCAGATACCAGCTGAGTGCTCTGTACTATTAAGCTAAGTGGTTTCTAACAGGGTGGAACTAATATCGTGAAGTATTTTCATTTGATGTACTAATTTTGACCATCTTGCATGCACACACAGTAACCTAGTAGGCTTCACAGTTTTTCACTACCAAACTTACTTCATATGGTTCTGATCGTAATAGAAGATACTTTGCTCAAAGTATCACACAATGGAGAGAGGAGGGGGGTCACAACTACAAAGTCACAACTTCTCAATCACATGGTCAATTTTTTTATGAAATCATGAACCTAAGAATCAAGTTATAAAAGATTTAAAATAATCCAAGTAGCATTAAATAAGATCATAAAATTATTAGATAATCCCTTTTGGTTTTGAAGAAAATTATTCCTAAAATAAAAATAAATTATGCAAGAAGACACTTTGAAAGGGGGGGAAAAAAACAAATCAAACTTCAAAATGAGAAGGGCTAAATTACTATATTTGAAAATTAGAAGTCTAAACTTAGCTCCTGTTGTATGTATGCTAAATTAAGATGGAAATGATGATGAATGGACAGTAATGAAGCTGAGTGAGCAAGACAACACTCAGTACCATGCTGGCATTCTTGGCATTTTCCAGATGTCTCTTCATCTCCATAGAATCTGCTGTCAATTTCGCTGCAGACCCTTTCTGCTTTTCAAAGTCACTGTGATACTGAATCTGCAGAAGTCAATAAATTTAACTTTAACCCTATCCCAAGATTCAAAACATTTAGGCAACTTTAATTTTGAAATTACAAGGTTTTCTTTTTTTTCTTTTTTTTTTAATGAGCACGTTTGCTTTTGTATTTATTTTTCATTTTATAAAAAATTGTAAAACTCTGTATAAGGAAATTCTGATCCGTTAAAATTACATTCTTTAAGTGGAATTTTTTTAAAAAGAAAATTAGTTTTTATTTTTAAAAACATATATTAATATATTTGTATTTGTAACGAAAACTTTCATACAAAAATATTTTAATTATATAAAGAAATTTAATATAAATAGTGCATTTGTTTGGTTATTGTGCAAATGACATGAGTTTTGCAACTGCAAGGAAATAAGTGCAGATCTCTGCTAGCACTGGTAATACTTCAACCAAACATTCAAAGTTTGCAAAAGCTTTTAAAACATTTAAGGAATCAAGCAACTCTGGGATAACAAATCAACAACAACTTACCATTTAACACTTTAGCCATGGGAATTTTTCTACCTGAAAATTTTCCAGGTGTTATTTATTGTTGCTAATACTAGTGGTTGTTGAAAACAGCTACTCTCTATGTGGTGGGGAGTGACCATTTTAATGTGATACAGGAGACTTGATGAATCAAGAGCACATCCTAGATTGGATTTCTATTTGGAATCATTTCAAATACGTAGCTAATGCGCTTGAAATATATTTCACTTGCTCCCCTCTAGAATTCTAAGGCCTAATATAAAAAAAATTATTACTAACTGTTGAATGGATCTAATTTTTGAAGGCTTTGGTTTAACAGTTCATGTATATTCCTAATATCCTCTGGAAATTAACGAACTTCTATCCCAGATTGAAATCATTTACTACCACACATTATTATACTCTGTTCTCTTCTATGAAACGAGTTGGTTGTTTGATAGTGGACTTAAGTGTAATTTGCTTCCCAGCACAACACAGTCATGCAGAGATTGAGAAAAGAGATTAAAAATTTTTGTTTAAATTCTAGTATAAGCTCACACAGCAACAAAATAAAGAACAAACAACTATTAATTTAGCAATTAAACAAAACTCAAGTATCTGCATTCAAGATGGTAGGAAGGTACTCTAATACTGTCAATTTGTCTACTGGTGATAGATCTTTGAACATTCTAATAACTGTATGTACCTCATTAAATTGAGACCAACAGGTAATAACTTTTAAAACAATCAAATATGTTAGAGTCTGCCTATTTTCACAGATGATACCAATCATCAAATGCTAAAATTAAGGATGTGTACAATAAATAAAACTAAAAAGTAAAAACAAATGTTGGAAAAAAGCTAAACCAGTCAAAAAAACAGAAGTTAAACTAAACATTGAGACATGTGAAGCTGCTGTTTTAAGACCAATTTCTACAAATAGAACATGATTCTAGGTGGATAGATGTCCAGCTCAGTTGCTGCAGTTTCTAATTGATGCTAAAATAGATTTCAAACATTTTTTAACACGGCAACCTAAGTGTTTTCTGCAGATTCGTTTTATCACATAAAACTTTGGTTATGTTTGAAAAATGAGCTTAAAGGGGGAAAAATACACTAGATTTCAGGGGATACTAAGTTAAGTACACCATATAGTAATGTAATAAAGTGAAAGCCTTTTGAAAAGGTTACAAATGATATTTACTTGATAAAATTCAAATTGATCTTTTTTAGTCTACAACATTTAAAACTTGTCTTGATAAGCTATTTTTCAAAAAAATACTTCATTAGATGATTACAAGAACTGTACTAAGAGCATCTCCATCTCTCGAAATTCCAAAATTTTTATAGCAGTTCAGCCTCCTTTGATACCATAGCAACAAAGCTAGACTGATATCAGCTTAGTAAATGAAATTGTAGTAATGGTACATTTACTTTCCTCCGGTTAGAAGATAAGTTTAACATCAGTACTAAAAATATTCAGATGCTTCAGTTCTTTCTTTTTTTAACACATAAGTCAATGTTTTCCTTGTTTTAAAGAGAGTTTAGAGTTTCATCAATATGTATGTAAATGGCTGTTTATCCACATTTGCCTAGATCAAATTGGCCTACTTGACTATAACTCACCACATTGTAAGTAAAGGCTATGCTTTTGTAAAGCCTTTATAATGCTATATATCCACACACAAACATCCTACAAAAATATTCCGTGGGAGGAAAATTTTCAATTAGAAAAAATGACTGATGCTTCAAACGATAAAGTAGTTAATACTGGACAGGAATGACATTGAAAACTTATTCATGTCTTCACTAAATGACTATAGTTAGATTGAAGAAATGCATTCAAATGGAAATGAACTATGAATCTCTTGATAGAGTCTCGCCATGTGAACAATCAAAGATTACAGCAGTTAACTGACCCATTCTGATAATGAAAGGGCTTCAATGAATTATACAGTCAATCTTACCAGCAATCTATAGAGACTCAGTAAACAATGAACTGTGCAGCCAATCCTACCAGCAATCTATAGAGACCCAGAAAACCTTTAGATTCTACCAATAACTTAATTTCATAAATAACCCTAGAGAACTGTACAGTTTCCATTATCTGGTACATTTCGAAGTACTGTACCAAAAACAGATTTATTGTTGAGGAAAAGGTTTGTAATAGGTTTTATTTTTATTCATTTTGAAATCAAGTGTATTTTTAAGGAAAGCTAATGTATTAAAAAATTAGTCAAGTTTCTAGATAATTTAATTCAAGTAATCAATTTAATTCGAGTAATCAATATTTAGCATCTTGATAAACCAGAAAGGGAGGGATAAAAAAAAAAAATAGACGACTAACTGGAGCAACCAAGCCAAACTAAGTGAGTTAGTACCGCACTGAGGTTCTTGGCATTTTCAGCATGTCTTTTCATTTCAAGAGACTCCACAGTCACTTGAGTGGCTGTCCCTTTCAGTTTAGTAAAATCACTTCGATAATGCATCTGTGAATGTTAATAGTAATTTCCACAGACATGAAACTAATCAGTTTCTTTGGTAAACAGAATACAGAAATATATATATATATATATATATATATATATATATATATACTAGGACAAGGAAGACTAAAACAATTTATTTTCATTAAATAAGTCAGAAGCACATCAACAAATACAGAGAACCACATTTCAAACAATTCAACTTAACATTACATTGTATTGACATTTGGAGAAG
>NC_068986.1:30892934-30894726 GCF_001194135.2 Octopus bimaculoides | reverse complement strand
GGGGGAAAAAACAGCATATGTGTTTGAGTGTGCATATATATTTATAAATATACATTCAATGTACATTATTTTAAAAACTTTCTGTATAAAAAAAAAATTTATATCAAGTGAATTTCATATCATTTCTTATAATTCATATGTGCAAAAATAGGTGTGCACTCACACATATATGCAAACAGCAGGTATTTGGTATGAGATAAAAGGTAGAATATTTATTAGAATAAAAATCACATATATATATATATAATGGCTGTAAAGGTTTCAGACATTATAGCTCATTAACAATATCAAATTAGAGGTTATCTGAAATCTCTGTAGCTAATCTCTACAGAGATAGATATAGTCTCATATACAATAGGCTATGCTCAAACGACATAGTTACATGCTCAGACAAGAAGAATCCAATGAACAATTCAAATATCCCTTTATTTTCTATGCATTCACTAGTGTAACAATTTACAGTAAATATACTGACTGAAGGATAAATATCAATAGACAAACCTGCATCTACTTCTTACAATCTGGGTTTTGTCATGTAGCACTATAGAAAACATTTCATCTAAAACATTGTATAAAGAGATCTAGCCAAAAGCTAGGTATCAAATATTGTCCACAGACATGAAAGAGAGAATAATGGAGATACACACACACTAGAAACCCATACAATTGGTTCAATAGAACTGTATCATAAAACTGTACTGGTTTCAGTAACCAGAAAAAATAAAAGCCTAGTCTGATTTCACTGACT
Organism: Octopus bimaculoides; assembly: GCF_001194135.2. Classification (NCBI taxonomy): domain Eukaryota; kingdom Metazoa; phylum Mollusca; class Cephalopoda; order Octopoda; family Octopodidae; genus Octopus; species Octopus bimaculoides. Next base: position 30,893,978 of record NC_068986.1, on the reverse strand, counting down.
AGCTTCAGTTGTAGAATGAATAAAAGAGTAGATGAATAGAAGTGGCTAAAATGGAAAAATCAGCATTTCATTCTTCTGTTAAAAAACTGACCAAATTGCATGTAGATACCAAATATTATTAGAAACAACAAACACGGATGGTTATATTAAACTGGAAATAGGAACTTTAATACATGCTAAAGTGATAAAATATTGAACATGTTTAATACTTTAAGAAAAACAACACACACCAAAATAATAAATTCTTTTAACACTTAAATGTTACTAGATATTGAAGGATTTGAAGGAGTTTTATTACAATTATACTTACCTCTAAGTATGTATATGTATCAATAGTATATCTAGTTTCACAAACTAAAACTAGATTAGCTAAATAAAAGGAAGTGATATAAGAAGAAGTGGTGGAGCAAAAGCTGGTTGAGTATCAAAGTGAGTTACAAATAACACAAATACTCAGTGTGTGCCTTTTCAACAAGACATGCTGTATTGATTGAAGGCGAAGTCAATCATTGTAAACAACAGTAAAGTGATCAAGGGTAAGGGATAAAAACTGGGTGGAGAAGATGGTTAGTAGCACAAAATTGTAATGCCAACAGGCAATTGATAATTTCATGCTATACAAATATATAATTTGTACCAAACTAATGTTCTTTGCATTTTCTGTATGACGCTTCATTTCCAAAGTGTCAGCAACGGGTGTGACGTTACCTTTCTGCTTTTCGAAATCACTGTGGTACTGAATCTGTCATAGGTAATTTCACAGCAAATAAATTATCATCATCATCATTAAGAAAGGAAGAGAGAAACATTGCTAATCTGATTAAGAAGCATTTCTAAAATTTACATGTAGAGAGCATCAAACAAAATCATTTCTAATTACTATATATATATATATGTTTTTGATATTTGAATTCGAAGTAAATAAAGTTATAAATAGTAAAGTGTAAAATATTGGGTTTAAAAAAAACCTTGGGATGGAAAAAGTCATAGGCTGCCTGTGGGACTTGAACTCACATCTTTTCTAAACACGACAGATGTTCTACA
>NC_068986.1:30891185-30892424 GCF_001194135.2 Octopus bimaculoides | reverse complement strand
ACTACTATATATAAATGCATATACATACGTGTATATGAAAATATACATTTGTGTGTATACATGTATATATATTTGTTTATATGTATATACATGTGTGTATAAGCATGTACGCGTGTGTGTGTGTGTGTGTGTGTGTGTGTGTGTGTGCATATTCATACATACACACATGTAAGTAGGTTGTGCATTTATTTGTAAGAAGAAATTTTTTTAGAAATAAGTTATTAAAAAAAGGGGGAAAGAAAACCTATTTCTACATTTAGTGAGATTAGTAAAACTAATGTAAGACAAAACTTTACAGAAAAACAGATAATCATAGATTTCATAGTTGTCTGGAGTTCCTAATTATGGTTCTGTGCAGTTAAGAGAATAAATATTTTATTTATTACATTAATCTTGGAACACTAATCATTTCCTATGTCCAACTTTAGGACATTATTCAGTTCCTGTGGATAAATACAAGTGTAATTCCTGGTCAAAATACAACCTATAACTACATTGTCCTACACCCACATAATCAATATATTGGAGCAATAATTGAGTCAACACAGTCGATATACTTGACTACAACTTGAGCCTACAGGATTGCCTGACATGTTAAAAATAGCAGCTAAATCTCACTCAAATCATGCCCTACTGTCAAAGAAAGAACACATTAAATAATGTGGTTTCAGATATACTATATATGAAAAAAGAAACAATTGACATGGTTTGCTCAATCAAACTGGCCTAAAGCACTAGTACAATATCATCCTAAAATTATATTCACTTCTTCAGTAATATGCATAATATAAACAAAAATAAGATGATACTGAGAAAAGCATCTAACATCATCAATAGATAATGTAAAATAACAATGTTTAAAACATGTTGAGCTATGAGTTAATTTATAGCAATATTCTTATAAAATGTTGGTATGCAAAAGAAATTGCTCAAAGATTATGAAAAGTGGTGACTGAAAATGAAAATATTTCTATAAAATAAAAGGTAAGCACCACAGAAGTGATTTTGATTCCCAGTTTCAATTCCTGGCATGCAAACTCCATGTTAAGATCTTTCAAAAAAATCAGAACATCATAATTCATTGTAGTATATAGTGTTGAAGGCACCTGTTTATGGATCCCTCCCTAATTACAAAACATCACACTATTGTTTATCATAGATGAAGTATTAAATATCTATAATTAAATTCTCTTTCACTTGTTTTTTAATATGACTTAGCAACTCAAAATCGGCCCTTAA
>NC_068986.1:30871093-30891175 GCF_001194135.2 Octopus bimaculoides | reverse complement strand
TTTTTTTTTTTCCAACAAGTGAGAAAAATTTTCAGATTTTACACTATTAAAAATAAATGAACACTGATGACTAGCTATTTTTCAAAAATATTAGTTAATTTAGAGTAGAAAACAGAAACAGGCACACTTATGATTTTTAAAAAAACTGGGGTCAGAAAACAAACACTATTTTTAAGAGTAAAATATTTTTGAAATGAAGTGTTACAAAAAAAAAAAAATATTGAAAATGGTTTTTCTAAAATTTCCATTGTGTCTTGATAGAACCTTATATTCTTAAAATTGACTCTACATCACCTAACATCACATGAGGAATATAAATCTTTGTTACTAATGGAGCCAAACTCAAGAATATTATCCAAATATTAAAAGTTGAAACTAAATATGCTACAATCATGTCAAATATATAATGCTCTTATTAATTTCACAATAAAAAAAATATCACCCCAAAAAAAAAAAAAAAAAAGGGATTAATATTTTCATTATTTGTTGTGCAGCAGAATCAATGGATTTCAGAAAACTAGTCAACACCAAATGGCAACAAACAACCCTTCCATGCATCACAACTAAATATACCAGACTGATATTTTTGGTGTTTTCCAAATGTTGTTTTATATCCATAGGTTCTGCAACCATTGTATAGCAACCTTTCTGTTTCTCAAAATCACTGTGGTAGTTTACCTATCAATGGATCAAAAGAATTTTTTATTTCTTATACTTACAAATATGATCAATATAGTGATATAGTGAGTTGTCAAACAAATTATTTCTCCACTGAACTTTTGGTTTATGTACCACATTAGATACAAAATGCATTAGAGCATAAGCTTTTAGTGAGCTATGTCAAGTTTTGATTCTCAGTTGGAACCATTAAATGACATGCCCTTGATGTGGTGGATCAATTCTTGAAGAATGTTCTAATGGATTGGAGGAGCCCTTTTAGTATATTATAATCAAACAGATTTCATTCCCCCACAATTAAAATTGTTATCTACATGTATAAGAAATATAATTTATATTCCTCATGTCAGAAAAATTTGAGCGTGGAACCTGTTCCAGATCTTAAACACGAGTAGTCAAGCACCATAAACATCTTGGTACTGATTACTCTAACACTAAAGTCATGGTTTCCAGAATACCTGGAGATTTCATTTGCCCCCACCTAAGACAAACTGATAGAAATAAAGATTTTTAAACAGTAGACAGTGAGCTCACAATCTTTTGAGTTAAAACTTAAAATTTAGTCAACGTTCCAGCCCCCACCCCATTCACATCAAAGATGCTTTACAGGAATATGTCTTGCTCCAATATTTTTGTAAGTCTATACAAAAAAAAAAAGTTTATTACAATACTATAACACTATCCTTTGCAACTATAATTATGAATCTACAAATGTAACTTATTTTCCCTGAGTTACATTAAGGTCTTAATATAAATAAAAAAAAAATTTAATGCAGACCATTACTTCAATAATGCCTAAATTTAGAGAAAATCTTATCTTGAAAATATATTGATAATAACTCCCATGTCATAATAGGAAAACAAAAATAGAGTAGGCACACATGGGATAATTATCTTAATCATGCATCATAACTTAATATACCAGACTGATGTTTTTTGTGTTTTCCAAGTGTCGCTTTACATCCATAGGTTCTGCAACAGCAGTATAGGAACCCTTCTGTTTCTCAAAATCACTGTGGTAGTTTACCTGTTAATGGATCAAGGAGGACTTAATAATTTTGTTTTTTCTCTACCACTATTATAGTGAATATATATTTATGTATGTATGTATATGTGTGAGTATGTGTAATATATGGAAGCTTATTGACTAAAAATACAGATTACTGATTATTTGAAGAAAAAAAAAACTTTTAAATAGTTAAATAGAAATTGCAATCGATATTAAAATGTCAATTATAAAAACTAAATCTTAATAAAATCTCTGCACATAATTCAAAAGCTTTCATGACTTCACAATTATTCATATATCCAATTGCAGCTATACTTTACAAAGTTTTTTTCAAAATTAACAAAATAAATGTTAAAATTATCTTTCTTACAATATATTTAAAAAAAAAAAAAAAAAAAAGGGTATCAATTTTCACAATTTATACCAAACTCATGTTCTTTGTGTTTTCCAAATGTTGTTTCAATTCAATAGGTTCAGCTACAGCAGTGTAAGTACCCTTTTGTTTTTCAAAGTCACTGTGGTAGTTGACCTAATCAAGTACAAATATAAGCAGCTGTACAAAAACCAAAACGGAAAAAAAGTACCACATACCATAATATTTGGTAGTAAAGATGAAAGTGTAAAACTTTAATAAGTTCAAATATAGTAAACCTATAAATTCACCAAAAATAATTAATTGCGAATATAGCAGCTTAAAATAAAACAAGAAAGCCAAAAGAATTATATTTTTTCAAAAAAAAAAAAAAAAAAAGCTATTTTATATTTTTGAAGTTAAATATATGTATACAAGGTAAAATTAGGCTAGAACGGCCCCAGATGTAAAGAAAATTTTCGAAATATTTTAATTACAAATATTAATACAAAACAATTTTTTCACTCAAAACATAAACACTATCTTAATATTATGATGTGAGGTATACATCACTACATCATAATAATTTGATAAGTAAATTATTTGAAAATTTACTTATCAAATAATTTAAATTTAAAACAAACATTTGTTATCATTTCTTTCTCGCCTTTTTTTTTTTACATATAATCTCATATGAAACAAGAATGGAAACATAACAGGTTCATTTTTCTTAATTTTTGCAGTATGTGCAAGCATTTACAGGTAAAGAAATTTTAAATTAAGGAAATACTTTTGGAACAAAACTAAAAGAGTAATTGATTAGTTATAAACAATTGCAATGTTAAGTAAGTAAATGGTTATTGAAAACAGAAAAATCAAAACAAAGACTGATTCAAAAATTACTATTTTTAAATCTCACAATGAGATATATTTCGAATGGGAATTTGGCACCACCACTTCTAGCTGAACAATTATTCTGTGCTGATGAAGGCAAATAATCTGGAAATCGCGATACACAGATATTGTTTGGAGCTGAGTGGGAGTGCTAGATTTCCTTGTTCAAAAACACAAGGACACAGATCGTGTCATATAGCCAGCTGGAGATGATGTCTCCTGGGGCTCAATTACAGCAACATTCATCCTAAACCAGGACTGCCATGTTATGTTGGCAAACAATCTTTACTACAAAGACTGATTCATCAGAAGACCTATTTATACTAATAATAAAACAGTAGAATCTAAAGAAACTAGTGTTGGACGGCAGCATTAGCATAATCTTATAACTATTTTAGATGTCATAAGCAAACCAAAAATTAAGTTCAACTTGTGTCCTTTAGACAGTTATTTTAATGTTTTGTTTTGTAGAATGCTTAATTAGCTAAGAAAACTATTAACACAAATTATAGTAGAAAACATTTTCCCAAGGTGTTATACAGTGGGACTGAACCTGGAACTATGGTTGGGAAGCAAACTTCTTACCACAAAGCCATGCCTGCACTCACACACACACGTCTTGAAATTTAGCAAAACAGCTCCATTTTGCTTTAGAGTGGAAGCATCTGTAGGTTTCATCCCAAATGGTATGAAATGAAGACCAATAGCATCCATATACTCTCAATTCATTTATTTATTTATTTATTGAAGTATTTAAATGTCATCAACAAGAGAAATAAGAATCTCGGGATTTATGACATTCGGCAATAAAACAACAATACCTAAAATACTAAAACTTTAGAGTAAACACACTATTATCAGCTTAAGACCTCCTAAGAAAATATATTTTCCACATTGGTCATACTAAGAATAAGACATGCTATATATCAAGAAAACACACCAGACGACAAGAGCAATAACATGCCGTACTGTAATAAAATAGTAACATGCCTTATCAACTATTCCAACTGTTTAACTAATAATGTATGGTGTTTTATTTCTCTCCAGGCAATTCACTATAAATTTTAGTCAAGCTAACATTAATGAATCATAAAATGGTCTTCTGTCTATAAATTGTATACTTAATATAACCAATATATTTCTTTTATTAATGACACTAGCCTAATAAATCCATCATGAAATATAGTATCAGAAGTTACACCAGCCGTTTTATCAATCAAATACCTCTGTGCAATAGTTACTGTCAAGCATGTGCTTTAAACAAAAAAAAAAACAACCACTATCTCATTCTAGGTTGAAGGGAAGTGAATGAATTCAACAAATTCAGTGTAAAACACATAATAAATGAAGATAAACTGTTACAGTAACAACATTGTTTATTGTAAGCCAATTTAAAATCCAAGAAGTTAGAAATATCTTGCAGCAGTAGGTGTGATTGTATACGTGACTGAAAGGAAAGAAGTGGTTAAAAGTGTAAAAGTATGTAGAGGTTTAAAGTTACTTTTCTAGTGTACTAATGTGAAAGGGAAAGGGTGTACACAGCTTTCATCCAATTCAAACATTTGACCCTTCTTTATACAACTTATACCATCTACATACATCACATAGCATAGCAGTAACTTCTTTCCTGCACATGACATTTGAGTCCTCTTATACCAGCTTATTTACAGAGCTCATTTGTACTTCATCATTTAAACACGCTAACATTATATAATAATAATAATAATAATAAAAGTAACATGATCTATCCACAAAACCATAGAGAAGCTATCATTATTTTGCTTCAAATTAGATTAGGTACAGAAAGTAGCAACATTAAATCTTAGTTAAAATTATATTTTAACTTGAATTTTTAGATGCTACTAAGACAGACAAGAATGCTACAAAAATGCCACAACTATTAGCCTCTAGTGAAGCCAACAACATCAATCAATCATTTAGATTGAATTCTGGTTAGGAAAAGTCAAAAAAATTGGATCTCTTTGTTACACTATTGTGAGGTAAATATTGATTGAATAAGTTCTGTTGAAATCATTGTATAATATTATGGATTGTATTCAGTCATAATGTAATCTTATCCCTGAAACAAGGGTATCTTTAAATTGGTTATTTATTTATCCGATTTCAACAACCATTAAACCATTAAAAGAAAAATGAACATAAAATGAAACAAGGCAATGAAAAAAATAAAATTCAATTCTTCTAAAATTGAATACTACCACTTAAAAGCCCTTTCAATTATTGTTTCTATTTCTAAAACATGGAATACATATAAACAATACAGTGTGTGTGGATACACACACACCATTTATTTTATGACCTTTTTCTAGGGTCATCACAGTCTAAGTGAATGTCTATTTGGAGTTACTGCCCACCTAGATGGATCAGAGGGCCACATTTTATTTATACAGTCCATTGGATACCCTTCCTAATGCCAACTACTTTACAGAATGTACTGAGTTTATTTTATAATAGCTCTAACACTAGAGCCTTCTCACTTCTAATTGCCTTCATCTGTTCAAGGCAAACATTACCAAGTGGATGGCTGAAGAGATAGTATGAGTATGATAAAGGAAATAGAGTGACAGAAGTAAGAGGGAGTAATGGAAAAGATACATTGATAGGCAGTTACATGTTAATCATGAGCAATGTAATAGGGGAAGAGGAAGTGATAAGAAGGAAACAAGGTTATGAAAGGGAGGGAATAATGGTAATGAGGGAAAGGGATTATAAACTAAAACCATATCGGTTGCTACTTAGATACTTGAGTTCCATGTATAACACTTATCAAACTCTGAGTACCTGAGTAAATGTAGCAATGCTTTCAGATTCAAAGCTATACAATACACTCTAATGAGTATTCATTTTATTTGATTTGAATGAATGAATGAATGAATTAAAGAGAGAGTAATTCAATCTTATATTTGAAAGTTAAGAGATTTGATGAAAGTAGAAACTGATGTACTTCAGTTGGTGGCGGGGAGTAGAGTGGAGTAAAATATCAGAAAACAGATCATGTGTTCAATGATATGCTATGTATTATTAACAATGAAATGGGACGAAGGAAAGAAAAACATATATGGACATTCAATAATTACCCAATATAATCCTATCTGTATAAGAAATATTTACACAGAAAAGAGCTTTAAAGAAATGAAATCACCCTTATGGTAAGTAGATATTTTTCTTTAAAATAGCTTTTGTTTTAGACATTAATGAGTGACAATATAAAAGAGTTTGAAGGCAATGAGAGGTTGCTCTGTTGGAAAACTTCTCTGAAAAATCTGTTTTATTATATGTTAGTGAATCCTGGTGGCTAAAGAATACTGTTCAATAAATGACAAATAAAATCTAGATCAGATGTAAAGGTGAACTTGAAAGATAGGTTAAATGAATGTCAAGGAAATTTAGAATATTTTAATGAAGCAAATATAAACACAGTATAATCATTTGGAATTGAATAGTATTTGCTTGAACTATAGTAAAAATATCAAGAATAAAGTTTTAGATAAACGCTAATTCTAACAGTATGAAGCATAAAAAATATTAACCCTTTCATTACCTTATTTATTTTGAGATGCTTTGTGTTTCTTTCAATTCATTTTAAATACAACAAAAAATTTAGTAAAATAACTTAGTTATCATTAAGCTGGTGTTAGGAACATAAATTGTGACTGAGGTTTGGTAGAAGATTTTAATTGAAGTCGAAGTTATCAAGAAATATTTTCAACATATAAAGAAATAAAGAATTTATTAATCAAAAGTATCTGAATATACTGCAAGATTGTGTAATTAGCTAACAGAATACAACAAACAAAAAGCCTGTTGCAAACAATGAACAATATCTTCACCAAACAGTTTAAAACAAACATTTCAGAGACTTATATAGCTTTCTGATTTGTATACTCAAAACATAACCACTTAAATTATGTAGCACTAAATTTAAATATTAGCTTTGGCGAAGATAAATGTTTACCTTAAGTTCATAGGTCATTTATAAAGTGATATTTAGTTCAGATAAGATTGAAAATATAAATTTACAAATAATCAGATCAAAAGATTACAAACTGATCTTTGATCTTTGAACCACGAAGAAGTTAAAACATACACGTTTGAAAGCAAACATAAAGCAGGTTATGAGAGGTGTCTAACAAATCTTATTACTGAAATAATGACATAACCTTAAACTGAACATAGCAAATTATTCCATGGATAATTTATAGTCCAGGATCTTCACTATTATTTTTTTTTTCGTTCACTTCACCTAAATTAGCATCAACTGATCTGTATTATTGACACTTCCTTTTATATAAATACATGTCCACCTCCCACCACTCAGTAGTGAAAATGATAGTAGTGTATAGAATAATCTAAATTTGATAGTTAACTAAATACAGAACCAATTATTTCTTAATGGTGAAGCTTATGTAATGGTACAAAGTACATGTTTCACTCGTCATCATCACCATATACCATTCTCTTGGATTCTCAACCTCTTTCTTCCATTGTAATCTATTGGCAGTGAAACCTCTTGTATCTCTGGCAATGTTGCTGATCCACATCTTAATGTTGTTAATTCAGGTTGTCCTTTGTTTACTCTAGGTGTGGCTTCTTTCTACTCAGCCTTTAAGCACAGTATGTTCTGGTGCATCATTAGTTCTTGTGGGGTGCAGGCAGCAGAATTTCCATTGGATAATGGTTTCCAGAAATATTCATTTCATGCCAATCTTTTCTAGGACTAAATTGTCATATCTACTTCTAATGTACAATACTCTAAGAGCCCATCTGTCTCTCAAATGCCCTAAACTTCTTGTCAGCTACTATAAGGGTTCATGTTTCACAGCTATATAAAGACACAGGATGGACAAGACCCTTAAGAAGGTGCATTAGCATTTAAAGCTAACAAGTCTATCTTCCTCAGAGATTGGTAATGCTTGTACATGCCATTACTAGCCAGCCTTTGCCTTATTTCTTTGTTGCATTCATCTGCATCAGGACACATACAATCTCAATGCTTCTAGTATAGATGTCAGCTTGAATTGTAATTTTCTTTATCATCCCACTCTTTTATCAGCCAACTAAACTCAGCACAGGACTTCTGTAACTTGAAATAGGACTTGTAATTTTTGTGTAGCAGCTAGCAGATCTGTGTCAACTGCATGTCTCAAGTTACTGCTGTCTCTTCTATTTTAATATCAGTCTCATTATCATCTCAGGGTAGATGTTGAAAAGGTGTGGAGAGAGGATGCAGCATTGGCAAACTGCTTCCCCAGGTTGAAGAATTATACCAAAAAAATATTTCTTATAGGCTTCTTAATCTTTGATGATAAAACTATTACAGTACATGCATCTATAACACAAATATGCATGCGTGTACATGTGTGTATAAAAATCTAAGTTATCTGAAGAATACATGTATTACTCTTTCTTAACATAAGTTTGAGTTAGAAAATGTGAGAAAATGCAGGGTAGTGTTTAAAAATTTCTTCTTTCAGCTTCAACACTGCTCTTTCACATTAAAAAACGGACATGGTTTGAGTTAACCTGTGTGTCTGTAAAATCTATAATCTATTACACAAGGAACTAGCTTGAATTTATATTCAAAGCAGCGTCTGATCTAAGTATATAAACACTCTATATGACCATCAGTAACTCACAAAATATTTACCCATAACTGGTTTGGTGCAGACGTCAAAACTGCCAGACTTATAATGTGGACATTATGAACATTTACATGGCAAAAAAAATTTTTTACACATATAAAAAAAGCCACGGTTACCCAAAAAGCTACACATTGTAATCTACTTAAATACCAAACAGATATTTAGAGATGGTGGTCATAATTTCACTGATGACAATGATTGGACTGCTGGAGTTATACTGTGTTAGAGAGAGATATTGATTACAAGCAGTTTGGTTAAAACCAATTGCAACTAGCTGACAAAACATTGTTGTAGAGATGTTATAGAAATTTTGTTATTTTTATTAATGCCAAAAATCAATAAAAGATGATTTGGGAGGGGTAGGCATAGGGGGAAATGACAGAGAAGAGAATAATAATAATAATAATAACTGCTGGGATGAATTCATACATTACATATTTGGTTATTGAAGGAGATAGATAATTTTCAATGAGAGCAGCATTTTAGCAAAATTAACCATTCACAAATCAATAGAAACACTTTGATCTGGACAAATATATCAATTTTCTGGAAAAGGATAGTATTTCAATTGAGAAGATCAACTCCTGCCCAATATCTCTATTATTTGTATTCAGTTAAGAGAATTCAGAGTGATCACACAGACTTTCCATGGTTGACTTTAAATAATAGTAGTACAACAGTTATGAATCATTCCATCAAGAGAGGCTATATTACAGGCAAATACAGATTGTCTGACAATTCTAACAGTGCAGTTAAAAAACAGCAGTAAATAATTGTGCAAGAAGTAAAAAGGATATTGGAGAAAAACAGAAATTCTTGTGGAATCAGAAAAGCTTCGATACAAGTATTCTTTTACTTGTTTCAGTTTTTAAACTGCAATGATGTTGATACACTTGTGTAAAGAGACCAGAACTTATTTTATCAATTCCTATTTACCAAATGGCTAAGTTCACCTTAGCATCAAAGGGCATAACTGATGGATTAAATGCAACAAAGTACTTTTTTTTTATGCACCAATTTATTGGAAAATCCTCTGATGCACACATACATACAAACACACGCACACACCTACAAACTAATGTAGTACATATAAAAAATGATAGTGTTTGAGTATGGAATGAATTAAGCAAACACTTTGTGTGAAAGATTGAGAGAGAGTCAATAATAATGGTTTCTATAAACTGATATAGATAGAGCTATGCTGGTGGTAGAAGAGTAAATCAATACTGAAAGGGGAACATACCAGTTAATGTGTGGGTCAGTTTAATGACTTCAACTAATTACTCAATCACACATGCACTCTCTGTCTACCTTACTCTATCACACATCTACACTTTGTCCATGCACTCTATTTCTAAAATCCCTAGAAATGATAATGACCTTTTGTTTAGATCAGTTTGAGGAAAATGTAACAAGACACTGTACAGTTAAACTTTACCATGCTGAAAGCAATTTGATGTTGCCACATGAGTTTTCTTCCCTGCATCTGCAGGCACAATGTGTTGCATTGAGAGGGGAGAAAACTCATATGGCAACATGATTTGCCTTCAGCATGCTAAAGGTTAAGTGAATTAGAAAACAATCTGATCTATTTTTAGAATTGATGTTGTTAGAAAAATAATGCTTTTCACAAAGTTTTAAAACTAAGGAGATTGAGGTAAGTTTGTAGCAGTTATTTTGTTAAGTGTTGAAGATTTAACCCTTCTGAAACCAACCTGCCTAGAACACCACTGGTTCTGTAAGACAAACTTTCTGTTTAAAATTAACTTAAAACTTCCCATTAAAATTTCATGTTAATTTGTTTCAAACACCATCTTAATAATGAAGTTATTTCATTAAATTCTCCATTATTTTCAAAATTAATTGAAATACACAGAAATATGGTAACAAAAGTGTTAATGCTTCAAGTTAAACATTCATATTGTATTTTCTTTTGTAAAGATATGGCTAAGACTTGAATGTGCTTATAGTTGTTGTTGGTGGTGGCAATTAGAGATTTTGAAATATAGCATGGCATTTACAAAATAAATTTTAATGGTGAAAAGAAGTCAGCAGATATTGAGGTTACTAACAAATGCAGTTAAATATTGGGTCATCCCATAAATAATGCAGTTTTTTCAATTGCATGAATTAAAATTCAGAGAGAGACGGGATAAACTACCTGCATCAACTTGTTATAAAAACAAGCAGTAATTTTACCTTGTACTTATTTTCAGTGCAAGTTTTGAAGAGTGCAGTTTGATTTTAAAAGTTATTTTCTCAAAGCTATAATGGAAATGACAAAGGTGCATGTTCAGCATATTTTGCTTTATGAATTCAATAAAGGCAACAATGCAACAGTAAGTGTGAGGAATATTAATGCAATATACAGGGACTGGACAATAAGTGTAAGACAGTATCAACAGTGGTTTCAGAAATTCTGAGCCAGAAACTACAACCTAGAAGATAAGCGTTGTCCTGAAAGATCTGTAGAGCTTGATGAGGATGTCCTGCAAACCTTGGTATAACAAAATCCAATCATAACTGTTGAGAAACTAGCAGAGAAGCTTGGATTTGGTCATTCAACTATTCATCAACACTTGCGTGCCATTGGAAAAGTCAGCAAATTGGGTCAATGGGTTCCTCACAAACTTTCTGAGTCTAATCACACACAGAGAGTGAATGTGTGCTATTCTTTGCTGTCATGTCTCACGAATGAAGCTTTTTTTAACTGAATAGCAACTGGTGATGAGAAATGGGTTCTCTATAAAAAAAGTCAAGTGCCAAAGACAGTGGGTAGGGAAAGAAGAAACACCAGCACCCCAGGCTAAAGAAGGGCTTCACCCACATAAGGTGTTGTTATCTGTTTGGTGGGATATGAAAGGTTTAGTCCACTTTGAACTTTTAAGCACAAACCAATCAATAACAAAGGAGATCTACTGTGAGCAGCTTAAGCCAGTGCTAGAAAGAAAGAAAAAAAACGATCATATTTGGTTTCAAGACAAAAGGTGTTCTATCAGAATAATGCTCGGCCACATACAGTGTGGACGACATTCCAAAAGTTGGAGCACTTTGAAGAGGAAACAATGCCCCACCCACCATATTCACCAGACATTGCCCCATCTGATTATCATTGATTCCGCAGATGAGGTCAGAACAGTACTGGAGGAGTATTTTTCATCACGGACAAGGAAATTTTGGAAGAGGGTCCTTACAAGTCTACCAGACAGATGGAAAAATATTGTAGAAAATGAAAGAGGGTATATTTTAGATTAAAAAAGAACTGTGATTATCTTAATTTTGAAAAATAAAAGAAGTATGAAAAAAAAGGCATTATTTATGGGATGACCCAATATTTTATGACCTGGTTTTAAAAAAAAACAAGATTTTATTGTTTGTCAAGATTAAGTTCTAATAAACCACCATATTTCATAATTCAGAACTACCCAGGTCCCAAGTGTGTTGCATTAATGGACGTACTGAGTTCCCCCAAAACCAATTTAAATTCAAAATGCTAATTCTTCTAAGTTACACCTTATTATTTTTTTTCAGTTTATTTGTATCTCCATGGGATCACAATGCTCACAATATATACTCATTATGAGAATATATTATATTGCTCATAATTACACACTCTTTTACAGGTTTCAGCCACTCAGCGGTGACCATGCTGGAGCAGAGCCATGAATACAGCAGGCCTATTGCTTGCTGGACAACCAGGTTTCCAATTACACTACCTAGCACTTAAGTGACACTAAATCACGATGAACACTCAGCATTTAATTTTACTTAATGTTTTGTTATTAAGTTGTAAAATAACAGGAAATGCTCTTAGGAAAAATAGTTCAAAATTGGTAATTGCCAACAGTTCACTTAGCTTCATGTCACATGATTGCTGAACAAAAAGCTAATCATGCCCACAAGAAAGATCTTTAAAAAGTTGTTTAATCTGCTAATAATGGCAAAATCTGTTAATTATATTAATACTACAAATACTGGATGTCATATCTCTTGTCAATATATTTTACATAGTTGATGGTGGTAAGCTGGCAGAATCATTAGCCCTGCTGGACAAAATGCTTAGCAGCAGTTTTTCCAGTTGTATGTCCTGAGATAAAACGCTGCCATAGTTGACTTCACTTTTCATGCTTTCAGGATTGATAAAATAATACCAGTTAAGCACTGATGTTGATGTTATCTACTAGTTTCCTACCCACAAATTTCAGGCATTGTGCCTATAATTGAAAGAATTATACTTTACAGACTCAGTTTCCAAACACAACATTACAAGTTATGCAGAGTTTACTATATTGCCTTGGTTCTCATTACTTCCATTAATAACAATCTGATAAAATGATAATGTTGTTGGTGAAATGGTTAAGGAAAACTAAATAACCACCAAGTAAACTTAACTCAATGCAAAATAATGAAGAGATCACCTAGTTTTACTTCTATATAAGAAATAGCAAAAAACGTGAACATGACCCAATTGAAGTTTCAAATTGAAAGCTTGTGTATTTTAGAAAAAAAGAAAACATTGTTTCACAAGGTTTCAGACAGCATACATGTACTGAAACTGCTTAATTAGCAGGAAGGGTTGAAACAATACCAGTTATCTAGTTGAAATAGTTTTACATAAGGCATATGTAAATGAAACCAGTTACAAAATCCTGCAGAACAAAAGTTACTAATGAGTTCGCAATGACATCTAATAAGGTCAACAAAAATCTGGCAGCTATTTCCTCTTGACATAATGTGAAAGTCTGTCACTGTCTCCACCTGCCTACCCATCCCTTCAAATAGGCAAAAGCATTTGTGAGCTTGTGTGTATGAGAAAAGAGAAAAAAGAATGGAGAATATAATTCTGGCTACTTCAAGAAAAGTAAAGAACCCTAACTATAATACATTTTGAGTTCTTTACCCACAAGAAATAGAAATTTTTACAACTGATTTCTCAAACAAACACACAGAAATGGCTATGTACATATAACTTGATGTGTGTGCATGGGGGGGGGGGGAGACAACTACGAAGCTAAAAGACCTATTTATTAAATAGAATTAAAAAAAAAAACAGCAAGCAATCTGAATTCAGATATCTCCTGTATTTGTGTTGTTGAAAATCTTAATACAATATGGAATTCTATAACTTGTTTCCCCACTGATTTCATTTTGCAAGTCAACTGGAAAATAGGTTTTGTATTATGGAATTCAGCATCATGGCAAGATTTTCAGAAACAATGCTTCCATAATATGAGTATTCCTATATTGTAACTTTGACTTTTGTTTAACCCTGTAACATTTAAACTGACCATAACCAACCAAAATATTCAATTATACTCCCCTCCACACCTATGCTAAAATGGAAAGACAGACATTAAGAGAGAGAGAGAGAGAGAGAGAGAGAGAGAGAGAGAGAGAGAGAGAGAGATAAAGAGAGAGAGAGAGAGAGAGAGAGTGATTGTGTGTGTGTGTGCATGTGTGTGTGTGTTGAAGGAAGTAAATTTTAGAAAATCTGATGCAGATCCAAAAGGAACACAAATAGAGTAATTCAGAACTAAGTTAGATAAATATGGAATTGGAAAACAAAACATACAAACACTCTAAAATAGACTGTTTGTACATATTGTACCAATTACAACAAATGAAACCTAGAGAGTTCTAGATTTTTTAACCACTGTCATCATTAAGCTAACATCTGTTTCCCAAATGAAATCATTCATTCATTTGAGGAAATGAATGAGGAAGCCAAACCCCCTTCAAATCATACTCCGCGGTCTTGGGAAAAGAAGGAACACACTGCATTAAAATCAGTCTTATAGGTCCCTAAATGTGGAGGCGCAATGGTCCAGTGGTTAGGGCAGCAGACTCGCGGTCATAAGATCGTGGTTTCGATTCCCAGACCGGGCGCTGTGAGTGTTTATTGAGCGAAAACACCTAAAGCTCCACAAGGCTCCGGCAGGGGATGTTGGCGAACCCTGCTGTACTCTTTCACAACTGTCTCTCACTCTTACTTCCTGTTTCTGTTGTGCCTGTAATTCAAAGGGTCAGCTTTGTCACTCTGTGTCACACGGTATATCCCTGAGAACTACGTTAAGGGTACACGTGTCTGTGGAGTGCTCAGCCACTTGCACGTTAATTTCACGAGCAGGCTGTTCCGTTGATCAGATCAACTGGAACCCTCGACGTCGTAAGCAACGGAGTGCATGGTCACTCAACCTGCTTGAAACAACAGCCAAAATCTGTGAAGCTTCAGCCTATCATCTTAAAAAGGAAACATTTGATGATATAGTCTGAGGTACACTCAGACTATATTATCTTGAAGAGAGAAAAAAAAAAAAAAAGACAAGCTGGTTATAGCTGGAATGCCTTTGATGATAGGCTTACTTGATCAGCACTGATCTTGGGCTAACCAACAACAACAACATTGTCAGAGATGAAGGGATAATTCAATTCAGAACAGAAGTATTTATCTCAATATCACAAAGCCTACAATCTAACATTCCATCAACGTTGCCAACCCACTGAGCAAAGTAAACATTAAAAAAATTAGTGGGAGAGTCTCCTCCTCCTCCCATCAAAATGCAGACACCAATGGGTAATTGCATTTAAAAATAAAATTCAGAAGCTAAAAAAGTTATAAAATATAACAATATAAAAGCAAAAGGTAAACAAGTACTAAATAAAGGAGAGAGAAGATATCTTCAATTGGTAAGCAAGACTGTTTAAATCTAGTTCAAATGTGGTGCAAAGCTTTCCATAGAATATTGCTGATAAGACATTTCTGATGAGATATTGTTGGCATTTACAGATCCTTGGAATCTTTCCATGTATTTCCTGATGAGGATAAATTTGTCAGTTCTCTTCCTGATACAATTCAGGTAGCTATGTTTCATTATCATCAATATCATCATTCCTATGCAATATATGCATATGTCTGTCTGATATTGATAGAATTTCACAAAGTATTAGAAGGAATATAGGACAAGTCAATATTTATATACTATTTGTGCAAAGATAGAAAAGTAAGACACAGAAATCTAAAATGAGAGATGATTCGAGCCCTTTTTTAACAGAATTAGTTAAGGAGATAACTGGATGATTTTTACAATTCAACAGTATTAATAGAATAAAAAAAAGATAAAACAGAATAATAAAAGAATGTTATGTTCATAATAAAGCTGTTGAAGTTTTTGGTAGAATTGACTTCAATAAACAAGGAAAGCTCTTACAAGATTTCACATAAGAATATATTTTTGTCACAGATATAAGTTTGGGCAAGATCAAGAGTTTGGGGTAAAAATGGGCAAAAGCTTTAATAATACATTACTGTTAAGTATATAATTCTTTATTTTTTAATAATTTTTTTTTACTGATTTAGCTAAAATATTTTTCGTAATTTCACACATTTTCTTAAGAAAAAGGAGAAGAAGAAAAAAACAGACATTAACACTACATTAGGCATTAAATGACAGTTAATAACTAATTCTATGTTTTCTTTCCACATGAAAGTTTTCCTGCATTGCTTCAAAGAACTGATAAAATATATTTTACAGACCTACTCAACTTACTTTAACAAAGGTGAAGTTAAAAATCAGTATATTAAGAAAAAAAGCTATTCTTTACAAAAACTATATTCTTTTACATACCACATTTTTTATATTTATTAATATTTTTTTATATATATTTTTTTCGTGTTGGCATTGGTTGGAATGTTTATATTAAATTTGCAAGTGCAGAAATTCACACAAAAACCAAACCTTTAAGTGATGTAATTCCACACTATATTGTAGCATTCCATATTGTTAGTTATCAACATTCCAAATATACTTTAACAAAATACACTATTGCAGTCACACCTACTGTGAAATGCTTTAAACAACTATCATCATAATATTTTACCTTTAAAATTAACCAAGAATTATACAAAACTTTTTTTTTTAATTTATTAGTGTGAGGTGGTGTGGCAGTGATCATAACCAGGGTAACTAGGTTGGGTATATGGATAGAATATGTGAATGGAAAAGGGGTTCCAGAGGGGTAGAGAGTAATACTAAAGAACTGGAAAAATGTTTAGTAACAGGGTCTAGGAGGCAAGAAACGGTGTGGGTCACAGAAAGAACAGAAGCTTGTGCACTGAATATGTTTGGGGTGAATTTGATATACAATCAACATGTTCAACAGAATGGAAACCATAGTAAAGGAAATATTAAGAAACAAGAGAAAAAACACAACTCAGAGTTGGACCAATAGCCCCATACTAACCAAAGCCTTGAAGTGAAATGTGTGTGGACATAATGGTGGGATTAAGAAGTTCACTTGCAACTATGTAGTTTTGGGCAAACTTTGTGAATGAAATTTGCTACATGGAAACTGTGTGAAATCCTGATGGAGAAACCATTCCTGTTGAGTGATAAACTTAATTTGTCACCCAGTTTAATATCACTTCTTGGCTCCCTTTAGCATACATTCTTGGCAAGTGTTGAGTCCAGGT
Organism: Octopus bimaculoides; assembly: GCF_001194135.2. NCBI lineage: Eukaryota > Metazoa > Mollusca > Cephalopoda > Octopoda > Octopodidae > Octopus > Octopus bimaculoides. Next base: position 30,874,109 of record NC_068986.1, on the reverse strand, counting down.
CTCCAATCAAGGATAACTTCCTCCTACCAGTCATGGGTGCTGACTTTTTCTCTTGACTAAACTCCACCCCCACCGCAAAAAAAAGTATTAAGCTTACTAGCCTTGTTTCTTTATATCTGATGTTTTGTGCATGTGTGTGTGTGTCCGTGTCCATTCCACCTATTACAATGTCTGAATAATATATGAATGAAGGGCATATTTTTAAAACTTTACTTTGTAAAGTCATAGAAACTTTTTTGGGTTTTTTAGCCAGAAGAGAAGGCCATACAGTCTCCAAGACTGGTGGAGAGAAGGCATCTTCAAATCAAAGACCTAGCTTGAACCTTTGCAACAGAATAGACTCTGCTAAAGCCAAGGTTCCAGGTGGTGGTGTTAAACTGGAAATGGGTTAAGTCTACTACCTAAGTAGACCATGGCGGGATTTGAACTCAGAATGCAAAAAGCCAGAACAAATATGGCAAGGCATCTTGTTCCACCACTTCGCCATCTTGAATTGGTACTCCAAAAGGATTAAAGAAAAGTTGACCTCAGCAGGATTTGAACTAAGAGCCTACAGAGTCAGAACAAATACCACAAGGTAGGTTTATCCAACACTCAAATGACTGCCAATTTACAGCCTATGCTGATTCACCACCTCAAATATGAAAGACAAGGAGAAATATTCTCATAAAGGTAATTAGAGATTGTTACTAGGTGTCTCAGAATCTAATGTTTGAGGCACTAGTAACCTCTGTATTCAATATGATCAGATATACAGTGTGTGGAGTTTTGAATAAAACTAAATTGTTCTATCACCAGTTGTGAGATGTTTTGGAGATGATTGTTCATGAAAGGTCCATCAAAAACGTCTGAATAAAGCCTATGTATACAAAGTGAGAATGAAGTGGATGCTGATGTCAGCAACTTGAAGAGTAAATTTAGTTTTGGAAGTTTTCAGCAAGAAGATAGCTGTTGTTTCCATTGGTAAGCAAATTTGTCAACTTAGGACAATCAAAAAGGTCTGTTGATGTTAAAGGCAACCACTTCAATGTCAAATTTCCGAAGTAGAGACTGTACAAATGTATGATATAAGACATTAGGTTATACAGTCATTTGTTGAAAATCAATTTACATTTCGAAGAGGTCTGTTTGATAATTTGTTTTCTCATTCATTAATTGTATTTTTCAGTGTATGGTGTGTGTGAGGGAGAGACTGAACAAACATGAGAAAGAGAGAGAGAGAGAGAGAGAGAGAAAGAGAGACAGACAGAGAGAGAGAGAGAGAGAGAGAGAGAGAAAGAGAGAGAGAAAGAGAGAGAGAGAGAAAGCGAGAGAGAGCATTATTTTGTGCATGTAAACAGTATGCACACTTTGGTAAAACTGAACTGGTCTGTTCCCATGGTAAGTAAACTCTAAACCATGCAAAACAATAACTTGGGGCATCAAGAACAGATAGGTAGGCATCTCATACCAAACTTGCATTCTTTGAAGCCATCAAACACCGTTGCATATCAGGGTTGTCTGCTACAACTGTGTACTTGTCCTTGTTTTTCTCAAAGTCCATGTGGTATTGTACCTGGAAGCCAGGTGTAATGACCATAAAACATCAATAAGGCAAGTACTTGTATATTTTAAGAAGTATTCAAGCCATGAAGAACCTCAATGCAGAAAAATTATTCTAAAGTAACGAGGGGAGAGTCCTTGGAGAGAGGGGGGGGGGAGATTTAACCGCACCACCCCACTCCAGACAATCTCTTATCTATGATACAAAACTTATTTTATATTTTAAAGTTTTCTTTGTCTTTAAATTAAAACATTCCTTTGTGATTTTATGTCAGAATTTTAAGTTATGCTTCAAACACAAGCTTAACACTGGAGAAGTTAGTTATTTTATTATAGCCATCCAAAATTTTTTATTATATTCAAAATTGAAACATGTAGACAGTATATTCAGTTAGAAATATGGTTTACAAAAAGGTTAATCTAATGATTTAATTGTTAAATCAAATATAGGAAGAAAAATAAATATTTTACTGAATTAGCAATTAGCTATAATTTGTAGAATATTGCTATCATACTATTAAGGTTTAAGTTAGTATACAGTTAAATTCATTAAAAAATGTTTGTGTGAAGTAGTTCTTAAACATCAGTTCTTAGCTTAGAGGAAGAACAAGATCAAACTATATGAAACATTATCAATATAAATCTATTATTCATATGTTGATTTCTTTTAAGACATAAATACCAAAATATAGGACATTGGATTAAATATCATAGACCTAGTTAGCCAGAAAATAGCATGAGCCTTATCAATGAGACAAATTCAAGATCACAATCTACTAGCTAACTAAATATCAAGGTCAGGTGTCAATTTGATATTCTATTAGCTGGATAATCAATAGTTTTATTGTCACAAACTGAAGTAACACTAGTAGCTAATTTGTCGAAGCCAACTTAGTCTAATGCCATTATCTGCTTTGGTTCAATGTGTACTGAGAATAAATATAATCAAAAATAAAATAAAATAAAACAAATAAAAAGGCTGAACAGTAAGCAGCTACAATACAGCTACAATAAAATAAGTATAAATTATTAAGCTATCGAAATAATTCCCTCAATGCCAAAGGATAAAAATAAATCTGGAAAAAAAAATTACTATCTTTATACAAATGAGAAATAAAGTGTAATACAATAGCAATACAAAAGAGGGAAAGATAACTCTAGGGAGCATTTTACACACTGAATACAGAAGGATTTCCCACTGCTATTTTAAAATAGCTGGTTGGAAAATTTCAATTAACTGATATTATCCAAGTAATTTGGACACTAAAATCAATAAGGTAGATAACTCCAATAAGATCAGTTGATTGAAATTTTTGGACAATGAACACAATATACAAGTGAGTGGATCTTTAGCACACCTTCTATAGGAAAAAGTAAATAAAGTCAATAAATAAACAAACATAAAAAATAATATTAAATAATGAATTTGTAAGGGAGAGGAAATCAGAAGCTGAAGCATTCAACCCCCCCCCCC
>NC_068986.1:30869067-30871079 GCF_001194135.2 Octopus bimaculoides | reverse complement strand
TTCAACCCCCCCCCCTACCACCACCACCACCACACACACTTTCACCACCACCTTTAAAAAAGAAAAGAGAATTCAAAATAGTTTTTTGTGGATTCTACTCGCTTGTCTTATGGAAAAGCATCATTTACAATATAACATAATGCACTGATGGGTCATCATATTACACTACAATATAATGTATATATAATAATATATCTGTCATGCCTTGCCTCTGTTCACACCTTGCCAAGTTGGAGCACCTCTTCAAATTCTTGTGGAAGGGACAGGTTCCGTTGGTGAGGTGGTCCATCTGCTGCCAGCACCCTCTACGTGGAGGGCTGGGCATGCCATGGCTAATGATGCATAGACATGCAACGAGGTCGTGGCATCTCCAGATATTCTGTCTAAACGGTGAAGAGGTGTGGTTGCTATTTGTCAAACAGGCCTTTCCCTAGCTTGTCTTCTTCACTGAGCTGCAGTCCTGGGTCAAGAAGAGACCCAGACAGGGTGAGTGGCATTTGGAATGCTGCCAGGCACTCACTGTCCTCTACTAGATGGGAAAATCAGTCAGTGGAACATCTACTTTTGAGTTCTATGAAGGGTTAGTGGTGGGAAAGTGCGACGACACACTTGAAGAGATGCTGGGTGTCAACAAAATCGAACTGACCAGTCTACTCCAGAGGACTTTCAAGTTTGGGACAATGGATAACTTCCAGAAAGACCCTTGCTTGACAGTGCTACTGGTTGGCACTACCAGTTCGAGATAAACTCTACAGGCACAGAAGTGCTGTCAGACGGACCTGCCCAAGATGCATGCAGAACGACAAAACCGTTCTGCATGCAATAACAGTCCTTCAGGCAAGAACAGAAGAATTTAAGACAGGCTGCTCCTGGGAGCTCCTTTATGCTGATGACATCACTACCAGAACTAAAGAAGTTCCGGGTATGGAAACAAGGTCTAGAATCTAAGGGCCTTAGAGCTAACCTAGCAAGAACCAAAGTCTTGGTAAGTAGGAAAGTAGACAAATCACAAATCCCTGCTTGATCTGTAGAAAAGGCGTAGGTAAAAACTCCATAAGATGCACCTGGTGTAAGTTTTGGACACACAAAAGATGTAGCAATATCAGAGGAAGGTTAACAGGGAAACTAGCTTTTGTAGGCGGAAGATGCACAAGTACAATAAATGCTGAAAATAGGCAGAAAATAGACTCCATCAACTGCCAGGAGGGCATGCTGGAGGTAATAGATAGCTTCCATTATCTTGGTGACCAAGTTTGTAGTGGAGGTGGGGTGCTCTGAGAGTGTAGCTGTGAGAATAAAGATCAGGCTGGACAAAATTCACAGACGTCCTACCTCTGCTGGCAACAAAGGGCCTCTTGCTCAGAGTGAAAAGCAGATTGTATGATGCCTGTGTGCAAACAGCTGTGCTACATGGCAGTGAAACATGGGCTGTGACAGCAGAGGACATGTGTAGGCTTGAAAGAAATGAAGCCAACACATCTCCTACCTGCTGATAGTCTTGAAAATATTTAGTACTTTTCTAGCACAAGATATTTTAAAGACAATCTCCAAGCATTTGTGTTTACAATTTTTAAAAAATGGAATTAAAAGCACATATACTCTAGACAAAAATATTTTCTCAATATAATAAAAAAAAAGAAACAAAAATGACCAAGAGAAATGTATGTATTAGACAGCATTTGGTAATGAAACATAGGCAAAAGTATTAAATAATCAAAAGTTGGACTGCATTTTGATCCACTTGTTGCACAGCATAAATTCTATAAAGGTGTAGAGCAAGGTAACCACATAAAGAGTTAGCAAAAACAAAAAAAACAGAATTTAAACCCCAATTCTATAACTCAAAAACTCATGATTTAACAAAACAACAATCTTGTGCAAATATTATTAAATCTCATTAAGAAAATAAAAGTTACTCCTTTTGACAAGGGGAAGTGAGAGAGAAAAAAACATTAGATTGGGCAAAGCCATGCTAACACACACACACACACACACACACACACACACACACA
>NC_068986.1:30861021-30867623 GCF_001194135.2 Octopus bimaculoides | reverse complement strand
ATAGATACACCCAAACACACACACACACACACACACACACACACATTGCATAACAATACAACTTTAATGACTTGGCATGAGCACAAAAAAAACCAATGATGTCCACCATATTAGCTTACTTCAATTAGATGCAATCAAATTAATAGCATTTAGTCTTTACCAACTCATTTGGTTCACTAAACAAACAAACACATTGAAAAGCAAACAAATACATGACATCATTTTGTAGCAAAAACATATTTATTCTTTGCATCTTCTACTACCCAAATAAAATGCATTTTATTTCACACTGTACAAGAGGCAAGAAACTACTGTAAAATGATAAAACAAAAGTAATAGTGACCAATATGTGATCAGTTTGAAATTGTTTCTAATTGTTAAATAGTTAGGTTAAAAATCACGATTGAAATGACTCATTAACATAGTAGACAGCAAACATTGAAGGACATAACCTTGATATAGTACTAGGAAGACTGTCTTTTTGCAAACAAAATGCCATGCTAATACAGGTAATTAGATAAGTGCTATTAGATGTACATAATAGGTTCTATCTCCATTGTACTTTCACTAATTTCTTTCAAACTACAGTAACATTGGTAGACATGTCACTAGACCATTTTAGAAACCTACTTACATAAGTGCAGGAGTGGCTCTGTGGTAAGTAGCTTGCTTACCAACCACATGGTTCTGAACTCAGTCTCACTGCGTGGCACCTTGGGCAAGTGTCTTCTACTATAGACCTGGACCAACCAAAGCCTTGTGAGTGGATTTGGTAAATGGAAACTGAAAGAAGCCTGTCATGTGTGTGTGTGTCCATCATTGCTTGACAACTGATGTTGGTGTGTTTATGTCCCCATAACTTAGCAGTTTGGCAAAAAAGACTGATAGAATAAGTATTAGACTTACAAAGAATAAGTCCTAGGGTCGATTTGTTCAACTAAAGGTGGCCACAGTCAAATGACTGAGACAAAGGAATAAAAGAATATTACAAGACATGATTTAGTCAGATTACAGATATCAAATACCTGAAAAGGCTTTTTTTAGTACTATCATTATTATTATTTATTCTTTTTATCTCAGGTTTTGTTGTAACTCGTGGAGTCTTGCATGCATAGCAGGCTTGCTGCCTGCAGCCTACAGCACTATGCTATCTGTTCTTTTCAACTATCTAATAGTTTCCTGATTGTTCTGGCCGTGCCAAGTAGACAAACCTTCTGTAACAGTTCTACTGGGCACTCTATTCCGATTTCCTTTATATTCCTCGATGCCTTCTGATACTGTCCCAAGGAACCAACAATTACTGGCACTTTTTTTCACCTTCTTCATTTTCCATAGCCTTGCTATTTTGTACTTAAGAGGATTGTATATATATATATATATCTATTTTTTTTGCCTGCCTTCTTGACTATTCATGAGTCTAAGGGGAATGCAACATCAACTATATGTCACATGTGGACCATTAGGTCTGGTCTGTTATACTGTAGCACCTGATCTGTTTGGATTGGGAAGTCCAAGAGGATTTTGCAGGTCTTTGACTGTCATTCTCTGGTTTGTGCTCATACCATATCTTGCTTCTCTCTAGCCCTACTTTGTGCACAGTTTCCAATATAGCACTTTTGCTACTTCATCATGTCACAACTCATTATTATTATTATTATTATTAAGGTGGTTAGCTAACAGATTTGTTAGCATGTTAGACAAAATACTTAGCAGGATTTCTTCCTGCTCCTTAAGTTATGAGTTCAAATCCTGCTAAGGTCAACTTTACCTTTCATCATTTTGGGGTCTATGAAATAAAGTACCAGTCAAGTACTGCAGTTGATGTAACTGGCTTCTACTTTCCTCAAAATTGCTGGCCTTACACAAAAATTATTATTATTATTATTATTATTTGATTTGCTTTATAGCCAGAAAGTTTTGACAAAGTTTCATCAGAAAGAGCATTGAAAATTAGAAACAAAGAGAAAATTAGTATTGATTTCATTTAAATACAATTCAACTATTTGACTGATTTAATGATCTAATTTTAATGCATATATAACAAAGTTGTATAAAATATGTGACCAAAATATCAATGATAAGACAGTATCATTTTCTTTTTAAATTGGAGTATTATAGGTTGATCAGATTATAAACCTTATCTTTTACCTCTCTACTGAAAGCATATTTTAGTCTATGAGCAAACACACTTTGGGTTATATGTAGAGTTTGGCACCTAAAAATGATTGAAGAATATAGCACGTGAAGCTTGGTGTAGATAGAAATAGAAAATTGACAATAATGTGATGAACCTCTATTGTTACAGTAATAATTCATCTCAAAAACAAAGGCATAAAAGAATGGCGTAATCAGCCTCAATGGGATTTGAAATTTTAATGCAGGCATTTTTCAGCACCTATCCTGCCATTTGCATGTAATAAATAACAAAATCACACATACATACATACAAAGGAGATGGGATGTTCAGCTAATTAAAGTCGTACACAAGAACTGAATGTTAAAAACAGAATATTGCATATGAAGGATTCATTCATAATATCTGCATTCACAAGGCTGTGTTGGCCTCTCACACCCACCCTACAATGTCATTCTGAAAACAATCACATCATCAAAATCTCATACAGCATGATTAATTCAAAACAATATGAACAATTGAGCATTACATTTGACAGTGTAATCTGAATGCTAAAGGATACAACAATACTTTTGATAAAAAAAAACTTTGTGGAGGTTGCAGTTACCATACAATAATGCCTTTCAACAAATATTACCACAATCAGTTGTTCAGTATCATCAATGAGTAATTAAAACAGTGAACATACTCAGAGTGAAGATTTCTGCAGTCACATTTGGGACTAAACCATGAATTGTGTCTTTTTATGAAGATTTTATAACACTGAGAATTCAAATAGTTGCATTTATATAATACAAAAAATATCCAGTAGCCAAATGAAAAAAAAATTTTTTATCTTGTGAAGTGAAACTAAATGGCGGTGCTCCAGCATGGCCACAGCTCATGAGCTGAAACTAGATGAAAATGAAAAAATGAAATGAAATTCCATTTAGTTTTATTTTGATGCTTATACATCTAGAAATAATGTGCATTATATATATATATATATATATATATATATAACTCTTCGAAACATTTAGTTTTAGAATGGTGGCAGCTGATGAAAGGAAATGCTCTCTAAGTGGCCTGTGTATTTTCTGTATTCTGTTTATCATTTTGTCCACTTTTTTTGCAACGTCCTGTACCCAGATATGCATCTATATATACATGTAGATGTAGCTATGTACATAAATGTACGTATATATGCATATACTCATTTATTATTTGTTTATTTATATATATATATATATATATATAAACATTATTTTGTTACAGGGTTAATTCTAACATCATATACTATAAACATTGATTCTATATAGTACTATTTGAACAGATTTCTAATAAAAGGTAGGAAAGAATCAACTCCCATTTTAATTCTGTATATATTTTCTGTTTGTATTGATAAGATTCTCAATGACAAAAATCTTTTCAATACTCTGTTTATAGATTCAAACATTTTGAGGTAAAAATATAAATTTAAAAAAAAGCCACAAAAATGTAGGTTTTAGGTAATCTAAAATGGATATCTCTCATCAAGATAATTTTTGCAGACACCTAAATATTTGATGATCTATAAAAGCAAATGATATCAAACTTTCCCTCAAAAAATCCTTTCAGCATTTGCAGAAGCATCACAACTGCATTAGAATTTGTATCAGTAAAATTAATTTATTTTTCTCTGCTTCTTTCTTATGCTAGTTGTTACTTAATTTTAGTGGTGGTTATGTACTGAAATTGATTATATCGAACAAAAATATGCATCACCAACTTTAAAAGCAAAAACTTCTTAGGGTGAATAAGGATTTGCTTTCAGCTGAGTTGTAGCAAAAGCATTTACTATTCATCATCATCATCGTCGTCGTTTAACGTCCGCTTTCCATGCTGGCATGGGTTGGACGGTTTGACTGAGGACTGGCAAGCCAGAAGGCTGCACCAGGCTCCAATCAGATCTGGCAAAGTTTCTACAGCTGGATGTCCTTCCTAACGCTAACCACTCCAAGAGTGTAGTGGGTGCTTTTACATGCCACCGGCACGAGGGCCAGTCAGGCAGTTCTGGCAACAACCACGCTCAAAGGGTGTTTTTTTTACATGCTATCTGTACGGGAGCCAGTCTGGTGACACTGGCAACAACCACACTCAAATGTTGTTTTGTCTAATGGCATCTACTGGTTGAAAGCTTTGCTTAAAACTGAAGAATTAAAAACTTAAAATGTTTATACAACCTCCTAAATTGAGTGAACCTCCTTGACACCTACTTTTCTTAATTTAGACATTATTGTAAAAATGTATGTGAACTGTGCAGGAAAATAGAGTTCGTGAACCAACCAATTCTTCAAAAGTGATAGAACAATCCTCAGAACCCCTAAACAATTTGTTAATTTTGTTTTTTCTTATTTAAATCCACCTTTGACATTTTCTAACACAGAAAATGTTGTCATATGTAGATTTCATACAAAACACTGTTGATGCCTTGCATATATTACTGATACACAGCAGCCCAAAAGTCATGCTATCATTCAATCTATATTAATAGGTAGCACAAGTTTTGGGCCACCCTCTATTATAAATATTGATGTTAGAACACTGAAACAAGTGAATGTAACCTTCAGAAAACATAGGATTTAAGACTGGGTTTATCTTAAATCATACTCTGGAAATTGATACCATGAGATCACACACACAATTGTGTAGTGGCACTAATAAATATATTCCTAAAGCTCTAATAGGTCATGATACCACAATGTCACTTTGGTATAAACATTTGCATATACTTAGGAAGGATGCAGACTGCAAATAATTTTTGGCTTGTAAAAAATGATTATTCTTCTCCCTATTATGGCTCTAAACTAAACTGTGGGAATCAGGGACCTGATGAAACTGGAGTTGATTATATCAGCTGCAAGAAAAATTTAGGTTTTAAGCACAAATATTACTAAAAACACAAATATCGTGTTTCCATTGAAACAAAAATGACTTTCTGTGAAGACAAATGTATTAATGTTTATACTTTAAAATCAGAAAAAGAGATATTTGAGACAACAAAATTGCAAATACACATCAAAAATGATAAAATAAATAAATACAACTTTTTCTTTTGAATCTAAAGAATAATCATGGTAATATTAGAAACAAATGTATGAAACTATTGTGTATTTCCAACAGTGTGTAAAAAAATGAAATCTTGAAAGTTTCCTGCCACTGCTTCCACTCTAAAAGAATCAATGGATTTTAAAATGAAAGAATTGTGATTCAATAAATGCATAGCAAATTTGAATAAGTTCAAATGTAGAGAATTTTTGTAAAATTTGAAAAATTTATGAACTGATTTTAACTTAATCAGACCACCATTTGTTACCTTGGATTCTAGTTTCTATTAGCAAATTATATATTACTTTCTCTTCTAATTAAATAGCAACCCATGACATTTTTAAAAAAAATTAAAATAACGATTTATTTGTTCATCTACTGTTATACTTGGAGATGGTCATATTTTGCCAATTAAACATAAGCATTATATGTTTCGTCTTTACTTCAGCTTTATTATTGTTTTTGTTTCTTTGTCAAATTTGTGTCACACATCCTGTGATCTCTTCAGTCACTCTTTATCCCATGCGTGTCCTCTTGTTCTGCTTAGCCCATTTTCCGCTCTTTCATCACACATTCTGTGACCTCTTCAGTGAGTCTTTATCCTACTTATCCAGCTTAGTTCCTTTTCCATTGAAAATGGACTAAGCAGGACAAGAGGAGACATGTGGGATTAAAGAGTTGCTGCTGAAGAAGTCACAGGGTGTGTGACAAAAGAGCTTTGACAAAGAAACAAAAATAACAAAGCTGCAGTAAAGATTTGTAGCAGGGCACAAAGAAGCCAGTGCCATTCTGAAACAGCAAAATCTCACCTGCAACCATTGCCATATGCGAGATAAAAATGAGATCTCGCCTGCAACCATTTTTTAAGGAAAAGACAACATTTTCCCTCTCATTCTTTTCATGCTGACGCCAAGCAAGACTTCGAAGCCTGGAGCTCACAGCAGACTTTTGTCCTGATGTGATACCACATGCATTGTCTCCATAGGTTATTGAACCTCACATGTATGGGAGAGAAAGCTAACTATGCACTGCTGGGAAGATGGCTACTGAAAGCAAACCCCTTGTATAAGCACCTCTGAATAAACGGTTATTGAATTTACTCTGCCTGAGAACTTCATTCTTCGTAATTCCAGCTCCTTGAATCAACAGAATAATTATAATGGAAGAAGGAGATACCCCAAAAGTATCATAAAAACCTTCCTTCCATTATAGATCAAATATATAGCATGTGTGTGTGTGTGTGTGTGTGTTTAATTGGCAAAATATTACCATCTCCAAGTATAGTAATATTTGTTTCAACACTTGCTTTCACAACAAGAACCTTGCAAAACAAATACATTAATGTAATATTTGTTCATCATCAAATAAAAAATAGGGATTTTGCCATCATAAAAGCTGACAT
>NC_068986.1:30858590-30860461 GCF_001194135.2 Octopus bimaculoides | reverse complement strand
AAAAAAAAAAAAAAAAAAAAAAAATGCCCAGATAATTAGAGAATAAAATCTACCCCCTAGAAATATTTTAGAAGCAAAAACTTCCTCTACTTTTATAAAAAGTTACATTGTACATAAAGAATATTACATAAAATTTATGAATCCCTAAAGAATAAAATAAAATAAAGTTAAGTTAAGAAAAAAAAATGGGGAAAAGCAAGACACGTGGAATGAATATTTAACACTAAGTTTTATAAAGACAGTGTTTCACACGCAGACTATATATAAGGTGAAAATAACATAGTGGGGGTCAATTACTAGTGTCTTCTGGGACATTTGAAGGACCTAATTAATAAAAGGATCTATTCAAGAGGAAATTACTAAATTACTTCCACTTGCAATTTGATGCAGTTGGCATTTTGAGGATGGATCCAATCAGACTGGTTGTAAAAAGATAGAGATACTCATGGGACAATTCTTAAAAATATTATATTGAAATGAAGAGATAAAAATTCCTCTGAAAATACAGATTCAGAAATATATCAAAAGAAATCATTAATACAAAATGAGAAACAGATGAATAAAGAAGTCTCACATACGCAAAAATAATAATGTGCTCCCCAATAAATTTCATTCTTTAAAACCAAGAAAACAATAATAAAGAGAAAAATATCATAGGAGAACAAGAAATTAACAAAAAATATTAATCTACATAAATTATATGAACAATAAATAGAACAATGTATTTATATCAGAAGTCCGTTAATTTTGATTAAGATTTTATTACTTTCATTCATGAAGACAAGCAACAAAAAATAGAACTTAGAAAAAGAAGAAAAGAAACATTTCAACAAATAACTTGGGAAGTTTTACTCGTGGAAAGCTTTTTAAATATATGCAATTATATTTAGTTATGTAGTCATATTTAACATATTTTTTTATGCAGCTGGTCATGGAAAGACAATATGCTGCACAATTTATCTTGAAAGAAGAAATAAACTCCATGTCCAAATTTACATGAACATGTTAAATATAACTATATAAACTATATTTCATTCAACACTGCTTAAAGCTCATCTAATTAGTATGCAATCATATCTAAATGAACATGCATACACGGCTGGTAATGAATTTAGGAATGTAGGTTCAATTTTTACATGGTTTTTAGCATATATTTTTCTTTCTTTTCTATCCTTTTCTCTGTGTGTGTGAGTGCGTGCGTGCGAACTTTTACTGGGGCATCACCATGTTTTAGTCAAATAAATTGACCCCAGTACTTATTTTTTAAGTCTGGTACTTATTCTAGCAGTCTATTTTGCTGAACCACTAAGTCATAGGATGTAAACATACCAGCACCAACTGTCAAGCAGTGATAGGGGACAAATACAAACAAAGACACACACACACACACACACGTACATACATATGATGGACTTCTTTCAGTTTCTGTCTACCAAATCCACTCACAAGGCTTTGGTCAGTCTGGAGCTATAGTAGAAAACTTGGAACCATGTGGTTGGGAAGCCAGCTTTTTACCACACAGCCACAAATATGTTGTTTTAAAACATTCTCACTCTTTAATAAAGGACAGTAAAATTAATTTCTCACTATTGTAAGGAATTAGGAGGTATTCGCTACACTGAGATTCATATATATATATATATATATACACATACATACATACACACACACATATATGAAAGACATATAACATCCAGAGAGCTAGGTGGTATTCAAGAAAGTTGAAAACTAACTTACTTTCATTTACTATATTCAGTTTTTAGTAGCTCAATCATCTACTCACATGTACACAAACTTCCTAGCAAAATATAATAATTCTAACACCTTAAATCAATTTAACTGCATATATTTAAAGTGTGTGTGTGTGTGTG
>NC_068986.1:30837399-30858161 GCF_001194135.2 Octopus bimaculoides | reverse complement strand
TATGTCATGACCATAAATTTACACAAGAACCATTGGAAACAAATTTCATGTATCTAAAGTATTCTAGAATTCAAAATAAAAACAATAAAAAGAAAATTCATGTATAGCAAAAAAGCAATGTATAGTATCAATTAATATCAACTAATTGATACTATACATTTTATGACCTAAATAAACTATATTAAGAAAGCATAATTTAAAATAGGTTGGTTTGTTTTTTTTTTTGTTCAATAAGAAAAAAATTACCAATTTAGGTCAAATCAATTAATAATTCTATAACTAAAAGCTAAGTTGTGTGTTAAAAAAAAAAAAATAACAACATAGCTGAAAAAGACGCTTTAATATTACATAGATAAGTTTCTTATTAAAAAAAAAAAATTATGAACTAATGTGTTATTCGAAATTAAGATATTTAATTACAAACAATAACTGAACCAACTTACACTGCTTTGAATTTTAGTGTTTGTAGCTATCCTCCTGTTTTCGGGAGTATCGGCAACTGAAGTAAATTTCGTAGTAGGATAGTGCCTGAGAGAAGAACGAAAAGCATAAAAATTATCTGAGAAACATAAGTAAGTTTCTGAAGAAAGCTATGATCTTCAAATCTACAAATTATTCACCTGTTTCAGCCATGAAAATATATTAACCCTCAAACATTCACATCATTCTGTCAAATGTTTATTTATTCACATTGTTTTGAATTAATTACATATCTCACAGCTTTGTGATTTTGAAGATGTGATCACTTATTTTATAGAATAACGTTGTAGGATGCATGTGAGAGGCCAGATCTGGCCAGTTTGAATTACAATAAAATACTTGCCATGCCACCATTTATCTCAAAGCTTCTGCTTGGAAGTTGCTTATTCTATGCCAATAATACTATCACCTACAAGTGGCCATCATATTTTGATTCTGTTTTTTAGTCAAATAAAGCTCTCTGTTTACAGATTTCTGTACTTTGTTAAACCCTGCATGCTTCTTAAAATCCCGCTAAACACACATTTTCATATTTCCTAATCTACAAGAATTCAAACAAAACGTCTGAGTGGCTGAGATCAAAGTGCATTTCACCACAGTTTCTTTGTTCCCTCATTAGTATCAGTAGATACCCCTACTGTTGTTACTCAACATAGGGTTGGCTTTACTAGCCACTGTTCTTGTGATGAACATAGGCCTTATTAAATATTATATTTTGAAAACTTTTGCAATCTAATAGAGAATGAAGACCACTTAACTACACTGATGTTACTGGCTAACAACAAACTCCCTAAACATACCCTGCACCTAATTCCCCTGAGTATCACACCTTTCTAGATTAATTAGAGGAACTGCATGGCATCATAGCTGCCAGTCCTTCCATTCCATAATAAAAAGAAGAGAAAAAACAGCATGCATAAAATGTATGTAAAATTTATTTAGTAGGCCAAACTTTCTAATTCTATTTAATGTTTGTCTGATTGCTTAGATCAGAGCAAAGTCACATACTATTGTTGAGCATCTTCACCTCATTATAACAATTGAATAGAGATACTTAAATTATTACATTTACTTTGGCTAGACATATATAATTGAACTAACCTCTTATTTTGTTTAGTAACTGTATGAAGCTGTAAAATAACACTCAACACAGTATAGTAAACTTCACAAATAATAGCAACCTTAGGGATTTTAAATGCCATTATTCTGAATTTCCTGTTGTTGAATAAGCTTTGTTAGTGTATTTATTATGCAAATAAAAATAGGTACAGTAAATAAGAAATAGAGTTACAATATAACGAACACTACTTTATTACTTGTTAAATACAAAGTTGGGGGTTGGTGAGGTGAAGCTTAAAAAACTGCAAGTGTAAAGAAATCAGCAAATAAACAACAGTTTTCTTCATTCTCTGACATTGTTCAAAAGGTGATGTTAGACTTTGGGTTTTTTTTTTTTACCATTATTCAGGTTATTATTTTGCCCTGACTGGATGATGATGATGATGATGATGAATGTATATGATGATTTTATTCTTTGCAATACACACCACTACCATCATCATCATCATCATCATCATCATCATTTTTATGGCCATTTTTGAATTTACTTTAAATTTTATAACTTAGCAAGAATGATAACAGCAACACACACATTTAAAGGGGGTTCCATGTAGTCTCCAATGACCAAATTCCACTCACTGGTTCATGGTGAAATTCTGGTATAGTAGAAAACATTTATCCAAGATGCTGTACAGTGGAATTAAACTCCAAACCACATTGGTTGTAAATCAAACTTCTTAACCATACACCCATATTTGTGCCCAACTGTTGCAGATAGGTTTCTCAGAAAATGTACAACCTATTGTCAAATAAAGAAAATAAATCTATGTATACAAACTATGTATACAATGCCCTAACTCTTCGAAATGCCAGTGTTTTAATGGTGGCAGCTGATGAAAGATATGTTCCCTATGTGGCCTGTGTGTTTTTCGTACCTTGTTTATCATTTTGTCCAGGTTTTTTTTGCTACGTCCTGTACCCAGATATGCATCTATATGTACATGTAGATGAAGGTATGTACATACATGTACATATATATGCATATACTCATATATTATATGTATACAATCACCCTGGAGCAAAATTAACTCACAACCTATGAACTGAGAGCTTGTTTGGAAGAATTTTGCCATCACTTGATCTCATTCAATTTCTTGTTTTCCTGCCTTCCTTTTTTTACCTGACTGACTGACTCTTTTCATTATCAAACTCATGAGATATGTAGCATTTATTTGCATTTCATGTCCTTGCTCTCCTGAATACTTCAAACAATGCTTTTCATGCTCAAGAACTGGTTTATTATAGTAAATTATACTGCATATCATACACATTCACAAATTTCAAAACAAATTTTTGAATCCTGATTTGAGATCTTTACTCTCTGTGTGCTGTGCATGTGTGGCGTGTGGGGATGTGGAGCATGTGTGTGTGAAGACTGTTGGTAAACAAGGCATTTCTGGTATTAACGTTACTTTCTGAATAAAAATGGAAACTGTAAACAATGTTGTCATACTAGTTAGATATATTGAAGAGAAAAATTTTCTTTTTAAATAAAGAAGAATAAACTCTCCACCCCACCACTACCCCAAATAAAACACATTGTAAAAAACTACAAACTCTCAACAGAATATCTTAACATTTCATAAGGGGATGTATGATTAGATTTTCTATAGAAAATCCAATGACCAGATATTACAAGGAGTAACCACATGCATACACATGAACATAGTGTTAAAGTTTGTTCCACCATGAAAATAGTTATAAACTAAATTAGAATGGCAGCAAAACCTGAAAGTCCAAAGAATCGGCTGTTTATTTGAAAGGAAACCACTAAAACTAGAAGTAGAAAAAAATAACCTATTAAATACTGCTCAGATATTTCTCATGACAAACATCATTTTAAATGTAATGTAAGTGGTCCTTAGCTACAAAGGTTCTAATACAGTTTAGACATCATTAGTGTGAAAACACTTACTTTAGACAGGAGGAGAGGGTCAATGAGTGAAATAATTTATCAAAGACAACCATTTCAATGGCATAATCTCTTAAAAATACACCTGATAGTCATTTCAAAATTATTTTTACATCTCAAATGTTATTCTAGCTGGAGCTATTGACTCAGCATACTTGATAGGAGGAGTTAAACTCAATGTTTTACTAACTTTTATTTAAGCTGTAATAAAAAAAAAAAAAAGGTCTATATTTCTATTAAAATATATTTGCCAATGTGTTTCAATTAATCCTGAAAATAACCAACAATTCATCAGGACTTAGTAAAATAAATTAATTTTGTCATTATTAGGCTGATGTTTCTTGCATTATTAGGTCAGATGTTTCTTATTTCTTTATTGCCCATAAGGGGCTAAACATAGAGGGGACAAACAAGGACAGACAAAGGGATTAAGTCGATCACATCGACCCCAGTGCATAAGTGGTACTTAATTTATCGACCCCGAAAGGATGAAAGGCAAAGTCGACCTCGGCAGAATTTGAACTCAGAACGTAGCAGCAGACGAAATACCGCTAAGCATTTCGCCTGGCGTGCTAACGTTTCTGCCAGCTCGCCGCCTTTTCGGTCAAATGTTTCTATCTAAATATGACATTAAGCACAATGCTTAAAACCAGATTTTGTATGTTAGAAGCAGTAGCAGTCTCAAGCAAGTCCATATCAAAAAGGTTAAACCTATCTTCACAATACTTATTTGAGCAAGAGTATATATTTTCTGGAGCAACTGCTTTCTCACTTAAATGTCTTCCCTGTTGTTGATAACCATTCAACTGTGAAACAGATGTTGACCATTTTTGTTCAGAGCTTTTACTCAGGGTACAATACAATGAAGTTATGATCTCATCGGTAACCATATGGCTGTGTGGTAAAGAAGATCCCTTTGCAACCATATAGAATTGGGCAACTGTCTTCCACTATGACCCCAAGTCAACCAAAGCTTTGTGAGTGAATTTGGTAGACAGAAATTGTATGGAAAACCATCATATATATATATATATATATATATATATATATATATATATATATATCTGCAGGTGGGGGTGAACTCCTGCCCACCACCATTTGACAACCAGTGCTGGTTTGTTTTTATGTTCTTGTAACTTAGCAGTTTGACAAAGGAGACCAACAGAATAAATACCAGACTTTAAAAACAATAGAATATTAGGGTCAATTTGAATAAACCCTTTAAGTTGGTGCCCCAGCATAGCTGCAGTCCAATAGCCAGAACAAATAAAACGGTAAAGAAGATAAAATGGCTATGTGTACGGTTTATCGAGTACTGATATAGGCAACCAGACACTAGCATTTATTTTATCGAACACCTATACAATATATGGAGGCAGAGTTTCAAGACATTGAAACACTAATGAAGCAAATACTAATGAGTTTAATCCTGGTGTCTTCTTCAACCTAAATTCAATAGGAGCAAGCTCAATTCCCAGTGAAGCAACTTCTAGTTCCTTTCTTAAGACTCAAGTCAAAACTACAGCCAGCAATAGACAGGACTTATTTTCCCTAATCATTATTGATTGTTGACTATGAAATAAGTATTTATTATTTCAAGCTAGTAGAAAACAAAATCTTGCTTTGTTATTTAGTGTTTTTGATTTCTATTTTAGTGACATAAGTCATCCTTCACTGTCATCCCTTCAGGGTCTCTAAAATAAGTAGCAGTAATAAACAAGACACAACGAAGCAAAAAAAAAAAATTTCATTTCTAAGCAAAAAGCATTTTATAGTCCAATGTTGTTGAACACTGCTGTTCTCAGTTAACCAAGTCTATCAGAAAGTTTCAATATACTTAATAGGGGAGAAGCATGACAGTCACAACTTCCCATTATTCTTCTCTAAAAATCTGAAACATTGTAAGAAGTGGGGAAATATATAAATACTACCAAAACTTGCAGGACCAGTAATTCTCAAACATTTTTAGTTCATTTCATCCCCTCCACCTCAATATTCTTGCATTAATCCACTCATTGTCAGCTGATTTAAACAATTACTTGAGATTTCATAATGAAAGAAATTTATAAATGAAGGACCAGTCCTATTTACCTCCAGAAGAAACCAGTGGAATCCAGCACTAACAAACAACAACAGCAAGCTATTTCTAGCCTTCAATACCTACTTTCAGCTATTTGAATCACAGATACAACTTAATGCCAGTAACAGGATAAACCCAACAATCTTTGCTATTCATTATTGAACTCAGCTAGTCACATTCTCTGCAGAAGACTTGAAAGGAGTACCAATAAATCTAATGCCTCTTTAGGAACACCTTCATTTGTAATTCCTCTTTAACACTTTAGCAGTTGAACAGGCTATATCTGGTCAAAGTTTTTGAACAGTTTTATGTTCAAACTAGCAAAATCCAGCTTCTCACACCTGGCCTACAACGTCATGCTAAAAATTAATCACGTCATTGAAATCTCAACACTATTAGATAATGCGAGATTAATTCAAAACAATGTGAATAAATAAGCATTACATTTGACAGAGTAAACTGAATTGTAAAGGGTTAATCAGTCCCAAGTCCCACTAAGGGAGATCACTTTTTAACTTCATTAAAAAAAAAAAAGATGCATTATAAAGCTGATTGATATCTTACCACAAATCACTAATAGCATTTCAACCACCACCAAATAATCTCTCTCTCTCTCTCTCTCTCTGCTACTACAACAATCTCTGCAGCATTTTTTTTTTACGCTATACCCCCATCACTACCACCAAGACTTCACTTAATACATTTTGCCTTTTCTCTTCCACACATCTCTACTAATTTTCTGTTTAAAATCCACACCACCATATTACACAGTTCCCCCCAATTCCCTTTTCCCATAAGCTACCCTTTTATGACATCCATTCACATCCTCATTTTCCCACCAATCACAACATTGCATCAGTTCAAACTCAGTAGTCACCTCATCCAATTAGCCTTCTCCCACCAACGCCTCCACTTTAGAAAAGAAAAAAAAAAGATCAAACCAACACAAAAACATTTAAACCAAACTACATGTAAGTGTGTATCCACCAGTCCATTCAAACCTTAACTAAATATGGATATTACTGAGACGTGTTACCAAAATATGTTTTCAATTTTTACTTTTCCACAATTTTCTTACCATATATACAATGGAAATTAGAACAGTAATGTTTATATCTTATTATTCTAATCTTGGCGCTCTCTCTCTCTCTCTCTCTCTCTCTCTCTCTCATGCAAAGAAAGAGAGAGTGCTTTTCAAACAACTTCCTACATAACTGCTCACATCTTGACCTGTGACATACAAACATACTTTTGTCACAAAAACTGAAGGGGAAAGGACAGAATGAGAGTTTGTAAAACACCTCATATTTAGTTGGGGTTTTTATTTTTTGCGTAGTTTTATTTTTTTTACTCCACATTAGCAGCTAAAAGATAAAATAGGAATCTGAAATCTGATGAAGGACTTCTACTATACTAAGGACTTAATACATTCTTCCAGTCCAATACAAAAAAAGTTTACATTTGCAAATAAAAAAGATAAGTGAAAATTGCTTTAAAGAAAAGTGAGACAAAATAAAACGAACCGCATATGTCTACCAGCTTAAAAATACATTAAAACTAAACTCTGTCTCGTTAATATACATCAGCTGTGGCAAGCAGAGCAGATCAAGAGGTAAAATCTTGGCGAGTTGAATATACAATCTAGTTTCAATTCCCAGTTGAGGGCCATTTCTCATCACTTATATTGCTCAAAAAGCTTCAGAATGATATAAGCTTGACAGCACTCCAGTTTTTCCCCTTGCTTATCAGTATAGGATTTAATATCGGATTCACAGCAGCCAATACCATGCATGAGATGCCATATATTAATTGGTACCATATATTATTAATATTAGTAGGCAACCATAACTAGATTCTGTTAGAAGAAGAACAACAACAACAATGATTTCAAATTTTGGTACAGGGCCAGAAAATTTTGAGGGGAGATTTTGATTGTGTGACATCTCCAACATCACCCTTCTCTTTCACCTACAATCTGCTCGTCTCTCTCTCTCATCCTCATTATCCTAACTCTTGATTTTGAGGTATATACTTAAGTGTCCACACCAGAACTGCATGTACCTCATGTACTCTAGCTATATTCCCACTGGCCATTTGGTATTAACATCCATCACTCACTCACACTATAAATCCACCTCTTGCTATCCATCATTCTCTCATCCCTAATCTCTTTAGTATTGGTGCCACAATAAAAGATACCCACTTTACTCTGCTGAGGGATGTGAAAACCCTTTGGTCTTGTTTAAGAACCTAACAACCTTCATTACAATGGTGCCACAAAAAAATACACCCAGTGCACTCTGTAAAGAGATTAATACTAGAAAAGGCATCTAGCCATAGAAACTAGACCAGAAATGAATCTTGGCCCATAATGGAGAACAGAAATGACCAGCCCAATCCATGACAGCATGGAAAGCAAACATATGATAACGATGATGATTTATAAATCTAACATTCCAAGTATTTGCTCTTTGATTTTACACTAACAGTGTCTCTCTCTTCCTCATTCTCAGACAAAGAACATGGGTCCAAAAACTAAGTTCCACTACAGTGCAGAGGGATGGCTAATTATTACTGGCACAAACCATTTCTAGGACTACATTTGTATTCATGTTTTTTTTTTTAAAGGCAATGAAGGATAAGGAAGACATTTTAACCTTGTAGGAGACAACCTCTTTAGTGGCAGTAGTATGATAAAATGTACTTGGCCCATGCTGTAAAAAAAACTGTGCCAAGAAGGAAGACACAAACAAAGCGTAGAAGAGACTCTTTGACTCAGTTGCAGACAACTGCTCAAGTGCAACAAAGATGTGCAGTTTTCTCTTTCCATGTGTGGTAGATGACAAAGGACTGTGATGAGCAATAAGATACTGTAAGATCTGTCCAATCCCTGCCAGCATGGAAAAGGGGGTTCTGATTCACCAGGTTTTTCAAACAATTTTATGAAAATATTAGTTTTATCAGAACTGGGTATTTTATCAGTCCTCAAAGGAATGCAAGTCCTATGTGGCGCTGTTGCTTATTGAAGTGTAAATGAAAAAAAAGCCTGCTCTACAAACAAAGCTCTTTTTATGTAATACATAGGATAGAGTTGATGTTTGATAAAATAGGTTATGGACTCTGAGTCATAAAGTAAAAATTAAGAAACAAAAAGTGAACAAATCATTCAATATAGCCTTCTACCATCTGTATAAACTTAATGTTAAGTTAACAAAAGAAACTCCTTTCAGCTACTTGTCTAGAATCCCCATGAAATTACATCCTATCATTTTAAAAAAAAGGAAGTATATATCATATATTGTAATTCTAAATACGCTATAGAAGAAATATGAGAAAGTCATGGATGGAGTGTCTTTGATCACTGCTCACCTCTGTTAGGCTGACCTGCAGCTAATCAAAAACATTTCCAAGTAGACTTCAAAGGGTTAAAAAGGAACAGATGAAGGATACCCAATTAAATTGGGTAACAATTTCATTCATGTAAATTTCCTGGAAAGACTCACTTTAAAGTTACGAGTCGATTACACACAATGTATCATACAGATAACAAAAGATACATAACTAATGTAACTATATAAAATAGCAAATAGAAACTAGTTTCTCTTTTATCTCTCTGCTACATTCTGAAACTCAAATTATATATCTTCCATGACCATGCTAATCCATATTTGAAAGAAACCCAATTAAGTAAACATAGTGATTTATATCGGTTTCTTTCATCTATAGAATGGTTCTCAAGTCTTGGAAGAGACTTACTTGAGTGTTTAACCTGGTACACACACACACACACACACACACACACACACACACACACACACACACACACACACACACACAATGTGATATTCTGTAAACCTAGATCAATGAAATATCTCATTACAATACTATTTACAAATGGTACCCTTGAACCGTCAAGTGATATGCTGTGCTTGAGAAGACCTATTGAGTCAAGTAAAATCAAAATTAAAATCGTAGTCGTAGCCAATACCAGTACTGGTGGCACGTAATAAGCATCATTCAAGTGTGGGTCAGTGCCAGTGCCGCCTGACTGGCTCCCCATGCCGGTGGAATGTAAAAAGCACCATCAAAACATGGTCAATGCCAGTGCCCTCAGCTGACTCCTGTGCTGGTGGCACATAAAAAGCACCATCCGAACGTCATCAATGCCAGTGCTGGCTGACTGGCTCTTGTGCCGGTGGCACATTAAAAGCACTCACTACACTCAGAGTGGTTGGAATTAGGAAGGGTATCCAGCTGTAGAAACCTTGCCAGATCAGATTGGAGCCTGGTGCAGCCAACTGGCTTGGAGCCTGGTGCAGCCAACTGGCTTGGAGCCTGGTGCAGCCAGTCCTCAGTCAAACCATCCAACCCATGCCAGCATGGAAAACGGACATTAAATGATGATGATTCACAGACTCTGAACTGCTAAGTTATATCAGGACAAACTACCTACAAAATTAATCTGCTCAATACAAATTGAGCAAAATGCAGAACTTGTACTGAGGTAAAGGTGAGTAACTACATGTTTGAACACTCAGTGGCCTACTCTATAACAGGCAAAGAAATGTTTTATTAATTTAGTAATTGTATAACCTTGCTTCAGGAAATTTCAAAACTAGAATAAAATAAAATCTTAATTTATTGAAATCTATAATTTAAAGTGAAGTATTTTTTTCTGCTTTAATTTCAGAAAATAGGTTTAATTAAAGCAATGTTTGCAATTTAGTTAATACAAGAAGTCAAAAAGCAAAATCAGCTTTGTTCTGAAATACCTTCATCTGGTAGGAAAAAAGCATTAAAAATAAAGACCTCGTAAATTGCGCACTGTCATTTAACTAATTAAGCACAATTTTGGTTCTGAATACTTCCAATGATTCAGAAATTCCATAAGTACAAAACACACTAATTCTGAATTTCTTGATAATTGCAATTTTAATAGACAACGAAACCAACAATTAAAACCAGTGATAATTTGGGAATAAATAAGTGTGTTAGGAAGAGCATCCATCCATAGAAACCATTAAAAACACACACACAAGATGTGGTAGTCTTATGCATGAAGACACTAATGTTGAATAAAAACTGGCTTTGACTGCGGTGACCTGTCCAACCCATGCCAGCATGGAAAACAGGAATAAAATGACAATGAAACAAGAGCAGTAATCATCTAAATTCTGCAAGGTTGTTTTCTTTAATAATGAATAAATAAATAAAACTTGTAGCATAGATTGTTTCATGAAGCCTAAAAGCTATAAAAAATAATTCCATCTCAGACAATTGGCTCCTGAGGTGTTTACCATACATTAATAATTATGCTATAATTTGATCAAAATAACAGCATAAGTTGCCTTACCGAAAAGAAGTGATGAGCCATTTAAAATGCCAAATAATAATTACACACGATTAATTCTTAACGAAGCAAGTTAAATAAACAGCATTAGATATCTACCTATAAACCGATTCCAAAAGCATGATAATCACAAGTTTAAAAAATACTTAACGTAATATGCAATAACTCCAAAGGAAACCTATTAAATCATTAAAGAAAAAAACCCAAGTAAATAACTGGCTTACTAGCTTACCAAGAGTTATCATTTACAGTCGAAACTTTAAAATAGAGGCATTTCGTCCATCTTTGTTCTGAGTTTAAATTCTGTCAAGCTGAACTTTGTTTTTCATCTATTTGAGATCGATAAAATAAGTACCAGTTGAATAATGGGGCCAAAGTAATCAACTAATCCCATCCCCCGAAATTGCTGGCCTTGTACCAAAATTTGAAACCATTATATAGAGCTGTTGCATAATTCTTGTTAGAACTATATTCCAGTAGTGCCAGTATCAAATAACAAAGTCAAAATTATATTTTAGTTAAAAACAAGAAAAGGAATAATTGTTTTCCAGTTATAGTATTTTTCTGAAGAAAATCATTTTCTCTGCAGCTGACATTTTACCAGAAACAAGACAATTTGCTTATTTAAGATATTTCCACCAGACATCATAGAGAATAATTAGACTTATTACAAACAGCAGCAACAACACTCAAATGTCATCCCAATCTGTTCCCAAAGGGTTTCTTAATTCATCCTTGAAACCTATTCTTGCCAACAGACAAATGCTGTTGTAAAGATTCCTGAAGTGGGTAAGGTCAATTTTAACCTATCATGTTCCATTATCATTGTTGCTTTAATGTCCACTTTTCCATCCTCGCATGGGTTGTTCAGAATTAGCTGAGGAGAATTTTTCTACAGGTGGATACCCTTCCTATCACCAAACCTCATCTATTTCCAAATAAGGTAATATTTCCTAACGACCAGACATGTTTCAATGGAAGATTGGAAATGAAAGACACTGCTTGCATGACAGCGACACTCATTTACAACTATCAAGCAATGTCAAGGCAAAGAGGTAGTAACACACACACACACACACACACACACACACACACACACACACACACACACACACACACACACACACACACACACACATATACAAAATGGGCTTCTTTCAGTTTTTGCCTACTAAGTCTATTCAAAAAAACCTTGGTTGGCCTGAGACTATAGGAGAAAATACTTGCCCAGCATGCCACACAGCTGGGACTAAAACTAAAATCACGCAGCTGGGAAACAAACTTCTTACCACACAGCCACACTATAAAGAATTCCTCACAGACATCAATATATGTCACATATTACAAACAGAGGTTTTTAAGATGACTGATGGAGATCATTACACTTCACTGACCAGAAATATGGAGGGAACAAGAATGCTTAGTAAAATTGATGTTACTATGATTAAAGTATCTTGGACAGAAACATAATGCTGCCTAGAGTTGGGTAATAATTCACAACACATGAGAGCTAATGATGAGAATAGCAATTTCTTAATTAGTATGAAATCTTAAGGTTTTAAAGGAAGGAGGATAGGAAATCATGATAATTTCCTATTCTCCACATAGACATTCTCCTATTCTCATGCTTTTCACAAAGATGTTTAGTAAAGTTTAATAGAACTCTGATTTTGCTTTGAATTTACTGCTATGTCACATAGCTTACACAACATACCATGATTAAAACATCTATATTTTAGAAATTATTTTCCACAGTTCTTCCAATAAAGATAAACTTATTGCACATTAATTTAGGAAATTTAATAAAGATTTTTAAAAATAACTATCAATCTTGAAATAATTTTTTAAAAAAAACCTTCCCTCCATATCTTCAAAAATGTTTATATTTTATTCAATCTTTAGAACATTTCGCTACTTGAAAAGGGGTTGTTTAGATTCTTTAAAAGACAATAATAATAATAATAATAATAATAATAACAACAACAACTCTGAGTAGTAAGATAGCAGGAAGAAATTAAATTTTAGGAATTTTTAACATGAGACAACAAAAAAATTGTTTACTTTCTATAGCCAGTTCAGTTTAAGATTCATAGCTTTAATAAAGGATTACAGACTTAAAAGACAAGTTGGTGCTATTTTCTTATCTAAAAAGAGGGAAAATGTGCTTGAAACTAATTTTAAAGGTACCTGATAAGGAAACAACAAAAGATGCCAAAATTTTGGAAATAGAATTAGTTAATGCTCTTTAAAGTCAACAGAATCAATGAAAGTACTGAATGGCATCACCCTGGCAAAACAACAAATGATTAGCAGTGTTTAGAGTGTATTCAAAAAACAGTTATTTTATATTTTTTTTCAACTGACCAAGGCAATTGGGTGTTGGACTACTATTATAGGAGTTCGTCTCCTATCATAGTTGCATTGTTTGTAGGAAAAGTGCTGCAACTTTGAAGGCCAATTCACACACTTGTAAAATAGTTACCAGGAAGAGGTCCAGTCCACTTCAATATGAAACATCTGATCTATAATATTTAGTCATACATTTTTGGTATATCACAATATTTAATTTTAGATGAGGACTCAGCTCTGAGGACAACTTGTCCTACTTTTCCATAGTCCCAACAGTATTTTGGATTTATGAGACTTATTACTATTTATTTACACACATGATGAGCAAATGAGAGCCTTCACATCACGAGTTCTCAACCATTTTTTATCTATGGATCCCTTTGATTACTATTTTATTCTGGTATGCCCCAATAGCCATTTGATGTTGAAAAATTGGTTTTATAGAAACTTCTTTCAAAATTCCTATTTTGTTATTCACACAAACTTGTGTAAGTTAAACTATGTAAAATGTTAGAGAAAGAAACCTAGCTGTTTCTTGCAATAAATACCAATACATACATCTAAATCGAAATTTTTTCAGGGGCCCTTAAAATACTATTGTGGATCCCTAATTTATTATTTTGTTGTGAGGACCCCCAAAAGTCTTATATGGACCACAGTTGAGAACCACTGTTTTACATGATCAATTGAATTGCTAGAAATAACAGCCAAATCTTTCTAAAATGACACCCTACCAACTTGAAAAGAAACAGACACATTTATGCAATGCCTAAGAAAATGACAGGATGGTCATGGCCAGCATGTCTTTGATCATAAGTCTGCTCAGTCAACCCTGTTTTCGAGCTAAACAATAACAACCTAACAACAATGAGGCTTATAATTTTACTCCTCAAATTATCAAAACTAGAACCAGTTTTACTCTACAGAATATTTTGTAGGATGTTCTGTAAAGAATTACAGGGGTAATAGTTGTTTCAAGGGTTAATACCAATTACCATATAAGCATCTGTTGAAGGCATCACCCCAACCCCTGCCAACAATGATGTTTGGCTGGCTATTTCATTCATGCTCAATTAAATTAAACATCAAATTCATATTTACTCAACGTTCTTTTCCAGTTCATTATTTACTGCCAGACACCAGAACCAATTCATATATTTTTTATTAACTCCATCTTCATTCATCTATCAATACAGAATGGTATTTCTAACTAGCTAGTGTGTGAAAATGAAGTTGTGTAGCAGACTCCTGTCACAAATTTGTTTTTATAACCTCAGTACAGACTTAACAAGCAGAACTTATGATCAAAAGCATTCCTGCTTTGAAAACCTCATTTTTTTGTACATCCAGACTTATATTGTCCAATGTATCCTTGCAGTAAAATTGTAGAATATGATTTAAAGGAGATTTGACTACTATTTCTAGCAGGGAAAGCAACTATATTGAGCAAGTTTCAGTAAATATCTCATATCACCAACCATTTCACAGAATCATTGATAACTTTTAAAACTCCCATCACAAAGTTCTAAATTAAAATTTTTTAAATAGGAGTGGCTGTGTGGTAAGTAGCTTGCTTACAAACCACATGGTTCCGGGTTCATTCCCACTGCGTGGCACCTTGGGCAAGTGTCTTCTACTATAGCCTCGGGTCGACCAAAGCCTTATGAGTGGATTTGATAGACAGAAACTGAAAGAAGCCTGTCGTATATATATATGTGTGTGTGTGTGTGTGTGTGTGTGTGTGTGTGTGTGTGTGTGTGTGTGTGTGTGTGTGTGTGTGTGTGTGTGTGTGTGTGTCTCTATATGTTTGTGTGTCTGTGTTTGTCCCCCCAACATTGCTTGACAACCGATGGTGGTGTGTTTACACCCCCATAACTTAGCAGTTCGGCAAGAGACCAATAGAATAAGTAGTAGGCTTACAAAGAATAAGTCCTGGGGTTGATTTGCTCAACTAAAGGCGGTGCTCCAGCATGGCCACAGTCAAATGACTGAAACAAGTAAAAGAGTAAAAAAAAGAGTAATGAGAAAATACAATAAAAAACTTCTTGGTTTAAGAACAATTCTTTCATCCTTTTGTGTCAGCAGTAGTAGTAGTAGTAGCAGCAGCAGCAGCAGCAGCAGTAGTAGTAGTAGTAGTAGTATAACAGCGCATTGCTGCATCCACCATTTGTTGGTGAATCCCTATTCCTGGCAGATGACACCTTTACACCACTCAGGTGACAACCCTCCAAAACCCATGGCTCTGATTGGGTTGTCATTGCTGGTGAGGGTTTTACAAGGTTAGAGTGCAAACCTCTTTTAGTTGCTTTTTATGACTTTTTGACAAGCTGGTCCCCACACAGCATGTGTGTGTGTGTGTGTGTGTGTGTGTGTGTGTGCGTGCTTGTGTGATTACTGCTTTTTAATAGGTAAATTTAAAATAGATTTAATGAAAAATATTTACTGAAACTGATAAAGAACAATAAAAATTCAGTCATATTGATAAAAATCAAATACATTTAAAACTTCAAAATCATTTCAGGTGTTTATCAATCCCTTGGAGAGCCACATAGGACCCCAGAGGCCAATACTGATCACTTTCCTGGCCCCTGATGTACAGACTCCCTTGTTGGCTCATAGGCTGTAGGTTAAACTAAATATAATCCACAGATCAAATGCCCTATATAACACACAGTCTAACCCATGGAAAGATACTTTATTATATGGAGGACAGTGTGACAGTCTGGGCATGTATTTTCTTTCCTCTCTAATCTATTCCCCTGGGTTTACAATAGGAATAATGTAGTGGCTGCCAAAGTGGAGGCAGAGAAGATAAACTTTGTTGGAATACAATAATTACTACTGTTCTTCTGCACTTACTTCTGGTGGTGTGATTAGTATTAACAAGATTACTAATGCTGTTATTATTTTTATGCATGGTGATTTTTGCATTTGTCTAAATTATGTGAATGAAAAGTAGTGTTCTTATGATGTTATGTGCTTGGACATTTGAGGGTAATTTTACATGTGACAGGAACTATGTGGGTTGGGTCTTGTGTAAATGAATGGTGTATCTTGCATGTCCAAGTGCTCATTTATTTTGAGTATTTTAGTTTCATTGTCTTTAAACAATGAAATCTGTCATGGATTATACCGGTTTTGTCTGAGCTCTCAAATCTTCTCATAATAAATTACAAACAACACAAAATAGCATGCTTTGCATCATCACAAGCTGCACACACACACCCCTCCCCCTCACCCCAGCAATATTGTTTAACTGTCAAATGTTCAACTGCTAAAAATTGTACACTGTATTTCATTGTTATTTTTTTACAATTCCTATCCAAATCTACATCTCATTTCTATGCATAAAAACATGTATACAAAAAATAAAATA
Source organism: Octopus bimaculoides (assembly GCF_001194135.2). NCBI lineage: Eukaryota > Metazoa > Mollusca > Cephalopoda > Octopoda > Octopodidae > Octopus > Octopus bimaculoides. The sequence continues at coordinate 30,841,495 of NC_068986.1, read as the reverse complement.
TCTATTAGTTTATTATTATTCTAATCAGAAGGAACATAAAAGTCTATTTTAGCTTGTCTACATGACTGGGCTCTTCACATCATTTTCATTTATTGAACCCTGTGGAAATCAAATATGCCAACAGTAAATAAAGAGATAAAATGAAACAAGCAGAATCTACCATTATTTTATATTGAGTTAATATTTGATAGAGATCTTGCTCTCTACTAAAGAACTAAATGAAGAAAAACAAAATGAAAGAAAAGAAACAAAACATTGACAGGCTCAAGTGAACAAGAGTAAAAATCAACCTTTTGAATTAATACCACACTTATCCAGATAACAAATGTAATAGGAAAGCTAATAGAAAACAGAAGTAGTTTGAATTTTTCAATGAATGAGTTTTCTTCTTCAACACTTCTAAGCATCATCAGCCATGAATTTGAAAGCTATTTTATTATGAAACCATTGCCAGACTTAACTTAATCACACACTGACAACAACATATACATAGTCATGCAGTAACAACAGCACATACACAGGTATGCTGTTCACTTTTGACTCATAAGTCTTTTGAGTTCAAATTTACTGCAGAATTTGTGAAGTTAGAGGCACTCTTAATTCAACACACCAACATTTAGCAAGCTGCTAGAAATAGGAATCAGACCATCTTGGAATAGTGTCTTATCTTATCCAGAGGGAAAGGTATCTAATCTGTTTAATGGATGTATCTCATTTGTTTAATACATGACTATGACCAAAGCTAACAATTAAATTCCCTCAAGACTTAATGGACATTTGTTTTCACTCTTATACCATCATCCTACTTGCTTTAAAGAAATGCTACCAATTTTTCCAAAAGATAGGTATTTTTTTAGAAACAAAGTTATGATTCTTTAAATGCCAAGAAACCACAAAAAAAAAAAAAAACACTATGAAGACTGTTCTATTGGTAACATCTGATCGATAGTAGTTTATATCCGAAAGGCATTCAAGATGAGTAGAAACCAGACTTCAAGAAAAAAAAAGGGGCAGGTATGTTGATAAAAGATGTATTTGAAAGTTGACTAACAAAGCACAAATGAAGAACAAATTTTGTTTTAAATTAAATTACAGTGAAAGGAATATTTTTAAGGATAATAATTATTTGTAAACATTATTTACATTCTTTTCTACTCTAGGCACAAGGCCCAACATTTCTGGGGGAGGGAGCCAGTCGATTAGACCGACCCCAGTAAGCAACTGGTACTTAATTTATTGACCACAAAAGGATGAAAGGCAAAGTCAACCTTTATCTACCATATCACTTATTAGGATTTGGTCAGCCCAGAGCTATAGCAGGAGAAATTTATTGAAGGTACCATGCAGTGGGACTGAACCCGGAACCATGTGATCAAGAAGTAAACTCCTTACCACACAGCCACACCTGCACCCATATCATATGTTAGAAGGAAATGTCCAAAAGGGTAAGATATCCTAGCAAGACATACTATCTCTTCTACAAATAAGAGGAACTGGATGATAAAATTGGAAACCTGGGCAAAGATGTTTGTTATAGAATAGAATACTTACGCCACACAAAAAGGTTTTTTGTCATATCCCTTGTAATTCTTCATATTTAAGGTCATTCCACAGACTTCGCATTTGAAGCAACTTTTGTGCCATACCTGAAAAACATCACATTACATTATTATTTTTAAAATAATCATATTAAATAAATTATTCTTTGAAATAATGTACAATTGATGAACAAAAACATACATTGCAGTAACAATTAGAAATAAGTTTTTAATATCGTAAATTATCTGTTATGAATTGTCTGTAAAAAATATTTATAAAATATTTCATCAAATATAATAACAAAATAATAGTAAATTACAAACCATTACTAATCAATCAAACTGATATGTAATGAGATAATTACTTTTTACTTTCCTCCATAATGCTTTTACTATTAACAGCATTACAATTACAAACAAATAAATGCAGGAAAACTTTTATACAGTAAATGTTGTATGATGTGTTCTGACAGTGTTTCGAACTGTACTCACAGACACGTTCATACATAGAGATGAAATATGAAAGCTTATTAAAAAATGCAAAAGACTTACACAAAATACGATGCATAAGTCAATAGGTTCTGAATGCAATATTATCAAGCAATAATTTGGAAATTTTACCGCTGCACTCAATCAACTTGTTTTATGTAGAACAGAATAAAAATTAATTTATATGCAATGGCTGAGTTGTTATGGCAGAGAACCTTTTTCATGTCAGTGGTATAAAATGCACCCAATCCATTCTGTAAAAATGGTTGATGATGAGAAAAGCATCCAGCCATAAAAACAAAGCCAAAAGGGAAAACAAAAGTCATACACAGCAATGGGGATTGCTAATCTCCTTTATTGTGTGAGTCAGGTGATAGAGAAATGAGGCAGACTCATTCAACCCATGCTAGCATGGAAAAACAGACAATGATAATAATGACTTGATAGTGCCTACAAGATAACCACCAAAGGGGCTAGCACTCCATATCCAGTTACCAGGGCTGAAATGTGCCTCTGACTAAGGTATTTAACTGCCAATGACCTACTTAGCTGCATAAAGGTAGCATAGGATCAAAGAGATTCTATAAGTAGCTACGACATTGTATAATTGACAACTGCTTGTTGTATATATATATATGTGTATGTGTTTGTGTCTTTGTGTTCCCTCCAGCTTACCCCTTCACAACCAGTGTTTGTTTGTTTATGTCTTTGTAACTTAGCAGTTCCGTAAAAAAGACTGAAAGAGTAAGTGTCAGACTTAAAAAGTAAGTACTGAATTTGTTCTAGCAAACTGTTTGAGGGGTACCCCAGCATAGCCAGTCCTATGATTGAAACAAGTAATATATTGTTGCTATTATGCAAAAGTGTTGTAAGTCCAAAACGTTGCTTTTTCAGAAAATGAAAAAAATAGTTTCACCATTTCGTTTCTTTTTACATTAGCAACAGTTTCATAACAATTATAGTTTGTTGGGTGCATAAAATAGTAACTCCATGCATGTATGATATTTTCAGTCAGAAATATTTTTGCAAAACTGTAGCATGTAGGACTTTCTACACTTTTGGAAAATGCCAGGCCATTGTACGATATTTTGACAATTTTCATATCTTGGCATCTGAAGCAGCTGGAGATACAATAGTTTGACAAAAAAAAACAAAACAACTATTCCAAGCAAAATTAAATATTGAGAAAAACGTATTTGACCTAATTTGGACATATGACAGTTAATAGCAACCACATGCACACACACACAATTTTCCACCAATATATATTGTTAAAACATGTTCAACCCATGCAAACAAGATATAAATACAAAACATCCTCAACCAAGCAAAAGACTTGTCTAGTACTGGTTCAACATTAATGACACAGAAGTTAATGAAAGGAAGTGTATTATAATACTGCATAGTTTGATTTTTTTTAATAATATTTCAGTACCTCAATTACTGCAATCTACATTAATAGGATTGCTACACAACATGGTAGTATCACAGGCAATAACAGAATCACTGTTTCAGTATGATCCACACTCACGAAGCAATCACAGAATTTCTTTTTGTTTCATTAAATTTGTTTCAAGAATGAGTAATGTGTGAAAGTAAATGGTATGCATGCACACATGTGTGACACAGAGTAAGTAACCTGTTCTAACTAATATAAAGAAAAAAAGAGAGGGTGTGTATGCACGTGCATGCACACACCTACTCTTACTAATGAAAGATATAACAGAAAGAGATGGGGAGTTAAGCAATAAGTCCAAGTGTTTTTATTTTCTTCTTTTCTTTTTAAAAGTGGGGAGCTGCTTAGCTAAATATTTCCCAATGACCAACTCTAACAAAAGAACAGTTAATGAGAATCACAGCAACAGTCTTAGTAAACAATAGGGCAGAGAGTTACAACAGCTGGACAAGCCTATAAAATAATTAGCAAGCCAGTCTGGATGTTCAGTATTTGAATTTCTCTATGTGAGGGTACCCTGTTCATGGTGAAGCTCTCACTGATCCAAGCTGTAGAGTAAGAGCAAACAGCTTAACATGGATTGTATTATTTTCCTATGTTAGAATTAAATATT
>NC_068986.1:30836652-30837389 GCF_001194135.2 Octopus bimaculoides | reverse complement strand
TGCCTAGAAACTGTATTCAGATATAGAGATACCTCAACCAGTTCATACCTTAAAACAAGGACACCTTCCTATATTGGTTGAGGAGGAAACAAAATTAAACAACATCTATGTGTTCAATACCATTTTGGCTACAAGAATCATCACGACTTGGCAACACCACAATAATTATAGTCAATTAACATCTAAACTGAATTTTGGCCAAGCGAGCCATCATTCAGAACAGAACTAACAAGTATAGTGACAGTGAATTCTGTTAAATACTGCAGACGTTTGGGACAACAGCAAGGACAAATAATTTTAACTATGACTACTAACATTTATAGTGACAACCAACAATTATACCTGGTCACAAGCCTTCTGACATAATATGGAATCCAGCCAGGGTTTATGTATTTGTTGGTAAAATTTGGTAGAATTATAAATCAGTAGATGACTCATTATTCCTAATATTCTTACCCATTTCACTTTTTTCAAAATGATGAAGATATATATGTGTGTGTGTCTATCATCATCATCATCATCATCGTTTAACGTCCGCTTTCCATGCTAGCATGGGTTGGACGATTTGACTGAGGACTGGTGAAACCGGATGGCAACACCAGGCTCCAATCTAATTTGGCAGAGTTTCTACAGCTGGATGCCCTTCCTAACGCCAACCACTCAAAGAGTGTAGTGGGTGCTTTTACGTGTCACCCGCACAAAAACGGCCACGCTCGAAATGGTGTCTTTTATGTGCC
>NC_068986.1:30833675-30836502 GCF_001194135.2 Octopus bimaculoides | reverse complement strand
AGTCATCGCCTCGGTGAGGCCCAATGTACGAAGGTCTTGCCTCACCACCTCAGCCCAGGTCTTCCTGGGCCTACCTCTTCCACGGGTTCCCTCAACTGTTAGGGTGTGGCACTTTTTCACGCAGCTATCCTCATCCATTCTCACCACATGTCCATACCAGCGCAATCGTCTCTCTTGCACACCACAACTGATGCTTCTAATGTTCAGCTTTTCTCTCAAGATGTTCAGGCTGTGTGGTAAGTAGCTTGCTTATGAACCACAGGGTTCCGGGTTCAGTCCCACTGCGTGGCACCCTGGGCAATTGTCTTCTACTATAGCCTCGGGCCAACCAAAACCTTGTGAGTGGATTTGGTAGATGGAAACTGAAAGAAGCCCATCGACTTTTGAGTAGATTTTGTAGACGAAACAGAAAAAAGACCATCACATGTGTATGTGTGTGTGTGTGTGCATGCCAAAAAAGAAAAAAAAATGGGAAAGGCTTCATTGGGAATGTCTTCCATTATGAGTGTTTGATCAGGGTTGACCTGGGGAGTCATAAAAAAAAGGAGAGAGAGAGAGAGATGAACTATGCAAAGAAAAATGGCTATTAATTGCAAACAACAATAAATAGATATTGTTCTCTGGAATAGGAACCAAAAAAAAAAAAAAAAAAAAAAAAAAAAGAACTGACCTCAAATTCAATATTGTAAATATTGACCTTGTAAACTTTTAGAATCTGAAAGCTAAGTCAATGCCCCAGTTGTTGTGAATGTGATGTAGAACATTAATAACCAAATTGATGCAGAACTTAAAAGCTATTGTAGTTTGACAATAGGTTCCTATTACTAACCAGACAGAGGGGCACTAGACTACGTGACAATATATTAATTCAGTCATCTAGGAACAGTTGATTTATCCACAACACACAAATTTAGTTAACTCGCTCAAAAGCAAGACATTTCAGAAGTTCATAATTGAAGCCTAATGACCACACACAATATGCCAAACACACCCACACACAAAATGTATCTAAACACACCCACCCACCCCACCACACCACACCACACCACACACACACGCACGCACATAATACCAAACACAAGTTTGATATCATTAAAAGTCTTCATTAGAAAGAAAGATGCAATTGTGTTTTATTATGATGAAATATTTAAATAATAAATAAGATCAACTCTCAACTTGATTGGTAATATTCTTGAATAATCAATATTGTAATTATTTTATATTTTCCTCCAATTCTCAGATGATTAACTGAAAGTTTTTTTTTCCCTTTTTTTTTTTTATTTTGTCCCACCAGTACTAGTGAAAACACTTCAAGAGGATATTCGATATTCATTCAATGCAGTTTCTCTACCTGCTGGAAATGACAAAATAAATCCTGCTCCTCTTCTTGCCACACTCTCCATAAAAACATATACTAGTTAAAGCAGTCTTAGATAGAGTAATAGTCCAGTTAGTGCCATAATATCTAATGTAATGAGAAAAAAAAATTAGAAGTAATTAAAACATTAATTAAAGAAAACATGAGCTCAGTCATGAGAACATTATTTCAATTTGATTTTGGAAAGTTTGAGTGATTACTTTGAACATGTTTCTGTTTCATCCAAACTCCTCGACATAGCTATCTCCATGTTTGCTAAATTCTCTTAGGAGAATCAATATATTGATACATAAAATGAGGCAACAGCTGTAAAACCTTTGGATTATAAGTCTGCTTTGTCAGAGCTATACCTTAGGTGAATTGACAGCAAGAAGTTTAGGGCATCCAGCCATAGAAACTAAGCCAAAACAAACAATAGAGCTTGGCACAATCCCTTGGCTTAATGAAAAATGGATGTTAAATAATGCTGCTGCTGATATTTAGAGAGAGAGAGAGAGAGAGAGAGCAATTATAAACAGTTAAAAGTAGTCTTTACCCAGTCATGTATCCAATATCTACACACAAATACATAGCATAGTCGTTGAGCTGAGGTGACAGAGAATTGAAAATATGAGAATGGTAACCTCAGACGACTGAGTTTACCAAAATCAAAGATTCCCTTTAACATTGAAAATGCTCATAGTTTTAAACGAAATCAGTTTCTAATCATATGTTCTTGACAACTTCCTATTTGTAAACACTGACCAACTGAACTTAGAACATGAAAGAAATAAATACAGAGATCTTGATATTTTTTCAAGTTAAATAATTCAAAAACTCTTGGTAAGTAAATCAGTAAAATCATAATTCTTATAGAGCAATGTTAAAGTTCTTCAGAACCTCACTTTATTATAAACAGAAATATATAAAGACTGGCATCTAAAGTTGAAAGTTAGTTGACAAAAACAAACAAGAAATTGAAATTCTTTTTGCACAAACTGTCAGCTTATACTGTCTCATTTCAGATGAAAGATTTTTCAGAAAAGCATTAAAATATTTAGAAAAAAACGAAAGCTTTCAGATTCAGACAATTTTCCCAGTGTGTGCGTGTGTGCGTGCGTGCGTGCGTGCGTACACACACACACACACACACACACACACAGAGTAAACAAAGTTTCTAAAAAATTATGCTTTCAGTTGGATTCTGAACAGAAGATGGGCATACTGTTAAGCACCTTTTTAGAAAATCACATTATTTTGTTGATGTGAAATTCATTTTACCTCGCTTGAAATAATGTTCCTTTTATCTAAAATGTAACTTATATTACATGTAATTTTTTTATATATATACATTTTATACATATTTTATACATTTATAATTATTTTGGCTAACATTTTGAATCCTAGAATGTTAAGAAATTTTACAAGAAAATTTTCTCTTTCAATAATACCCCCACCCCTAAATAAGTG
>NC_068986.1:30832682-30833660 GCF_001194135.2 Octopus bimaculoides | reverse complement strand
ATGACAAGATACCATGATTTTGTTATTGTAAAAGCTAAACTCTCCACAATCTGCATGTAAAGGAATACAAAGCATAATTATTTTCCTATGAAAAACTAATAATAATAATAATAATAATAATAATAATAATAATAATAATAATAATAATATCTCAAATTTATTGGATGCAAAAAAGGAAAAAAGTTGTGTTAATATTTCTTTCTGAAGAACATAACAGAAGTTAGTGATGCAGTTAATTTCAATTAGAATTCAAAATTTTACCAAAAGACTGTTCACTGAAAATCTTAATATACATTAGTCACTGCATTAAAATATCTGATACAGATGAAGAAACTGCTTTAAAATCACAAGACTAAGATACAAAGATACATCAAACCATTAACATGACTAGAACTTCTAATGTAGAGCTCTTAGAAATTAGAATGCTCACAATGTGTCAAATTAAATTCACTATGGTGAATATATTAGTGAATCCATTGGCACATATAATGTTGTTGGCACTCCATCGCTTACGACGTTGAGGGTTCCAGTTGATCCGATCAACGGAACAGCCTGCTCATGAAATTCACATGCAAGTGGCTGAGCACTCCACAGACACGTGTACCCTTAACATAGTTCTCGGGGATATTCAGCGTGACACAGTGTGACAGGGCTGACCCTTTGAATTACAGGCACAACAGAAACAGGAAAAAAGAGTGAGAGAAAGTTGTGCTGAAAGAGTACAGCAGGGTTCGCCACCATCCCCTGCCAGAGCCTCGTGGAGCTTCAGGTGTTTTCGCTCAATAAGCACTCACAACGCCCGGTCTGGGAATCGAAACCGCAATCCTATGACCGCGAGTCCGCTGCCCTAACCACTGGGCCATTGCGCCTCTACTGCCACATATAATAAATAAGTTAAAATAGATTAATCTTACTTCTGACAAAGTATAATAAATATCCAAAACTTTTTTTTTTTTTTGCTCTCCAAACTCTTACTAC
>NC_068986.1:30824216-30832672 GCF_001194135.2 Octopus bimaculoides | reverse complement strand
ATCGCTTACGACGTTGAGGGTTCCAGTTGATCCGATCAACGGAACAGCCTGCTCATGAAATTCACATGCAAGTGGCTGAGCACTCCACAGACACGTGTACCCTTAACATAGTTCTCGGGGATATTCAGCGTGACACAGTGTGACAGGGCTGACCCTTTGAATTACAGGCACAACAGAAACAGGAAAAAAGAGTGAGAGAAAGTTGTGCTGAAAGAGTACAGCAGGGTTCGCCACCATCCCCTGCCAGAGCCTCGTGGAGCTTCAGGTGTTTTCGCTCAATAAGCACTCACAACGCCCGGTCTGGGAATCGAAACCGCAATCCTATGACCGCGAGTCCGCTGCCCTAACCACTGGGCCATTGCGCCTCTACTGCCACATATAATAAATAAGTTAAAATAGATTAATCTTACTTCTGACAAAGTATAATAAATATCCAAAACTTTTTTTTTTTTTTGCTCTCCAAACTCTTACTACTATAAGATAAGGAAGAATGTGAAAAACTAATCAGTAAAATGATCACTTTAATGTTTATCACAGAAAAACTGAGTTAACTCCGTGTTCAGATCTTTCTTGTAGGTGCTGACTTACAATAGTTTTAAGTAGAACATCAACACCATTTATCCGTCTCAGAGGACCAATAAAGGTCATAGGCATCCCCCCTTGCTTCATCAAGCCCAGGAAGAAGAAAAAATAAAGAGTACCATATTTGAATAAAATTTTAAAAAAGCTTATTTTACAGTGAGTATAATACACTTAAATATAAGCCACAACAGGAGTGGATTAAAGAGACAAGTTTCCTAAAGCTCTGAGTTGAACTCTCTCAGACCTGGTCTCCCAAGGATTAAAGAAATAGTTTCCAAAACCTTTAGGTTTAATCCTCTCAGTTTAAGCTTCCCAAGAAAAAAAAAAAAATTGATGCATGTACAGCTCAAGGGTAATGATTGCAAGCAAAATAATGGACAGAATCAGCCGCATCTTTTGCTATGTGTGATGGTCATCACCACTTTACTGGGAATCTGGCAGAGATGTTTAGTCTAATCCCATTGTAGCAGGAATACAACATGACAGGGTTAAGATGATGAACAACAACCTGATGATTATACATTCAAATGTTACTACTACTTGTATTGTGTCCTCTGCCAAGGTACATAACTAACTGCCTTAGTCTGCATGACTGAAAACTATAAGGGCTCATTCTTCTCTGGTGGATGGTTAGCTAAAGGAAGGCCATCAAAGTTTTGAAATAACTGTCTCAACAAAATGTAAATATCCAAATTTCCAACAACAGTTAAAAACTGCTCCAACACAAGTTTGAAAGAATGAAATTTAGAGGGGAAATATATTGGGGGTGGGGAGAAATCTAATGCCATAGTATAAAATTTCAAAATTATCTCATTTCAAAAGTGATAGAACTCTTCAAAAATTCTAAAAGTGAAATATTTCATATTCCCAATCATCACTATCATCATCATTGAACCCTTTAGCATTCAAATTATTTTGTCAAATGTAATGCTTATTTATTCATAATGTTTTGAATCATGCATTATCTTGTAGTTTTGAGATTTTGATGATTGATTGTTTATTTCCAGAATGAAATTGTAGGATAGGTGTGAGAGGCCAGATTTGAACATGAAACAAATAGAATATTTGGGCCGAATATGGCTGGTTTAAATTCTAAAGGGTTAATGTCTTCCGTCTTCCACGCTGGCATGGATTGGACAGTTCTACAGGATCCAATGAGCCTGTCAAGCTCCAGTGTCTATTTTGGAATGGTTTCTACAGCTGAATGCCCTTCCTAATGCTCTGGGCTTTTTTTCATGACACTGGTACTAGTGAGGTTACCAAGTAACTTGCAAGACACCTAGGCCAAGTGTTTTCTACTACAACCTCAGACTGACCAAACCCTCATGAGAGGATTTGGTGTACAAACACTGAAAGAATATTTTGTATGAGAGAGAGAGAGAGAGAGAGAGAGAGAGAGAGAGAAAGAGAAAGAGAGGGAGAGTGCTAGTGTCTCCTTGTCAAGGGCATCACGTGACAGTTACAAACAACTGCCCCAATCATACATTCCCAAATATATAAATAAAAAATTTTTTTTCTAAAGTTCATGATTTTTTTTTTTTTTTATGTTTCAGTTTCAAAAGTAACAGTCTAATAAAAATGAGTAAATAGTATTTTTGTCTTGTTTTTTTTTTTTTTCCACCTGTTGTTAAGAGAGAATAACTGCCTGAATTACTTAACACTTGTAGAGGCATGAGTAAATCTGAAGAATTGCAAAGTAGGTTAAAACCCACCCCATGGCTAAAAAAAAAACAAAAAAAAAGCTAAAAATAATGCCAAGGTGAGATGAGAAATAAAAGTTAAGAGCTCTTTAATCTGAGTTGTGCAACAAAAGAAACAAGCATATAATCAATATGTCCCAATCAAATCAAAGCGGCGGCAATGTTTACAAATAGAGCGATTAGTTTAGCTTCTAATCAAAATCAAAGAAACACAATATGCATAAATTGCAACTATGTTATCGCCAGATTCAAAACAGAAGGTTTCTTTAAATAAAAAGCTATGGTAAAAGAAATATCTCATGTCAGAAATAATTGATCAGAAAATTAAGTCTATGTTTAGGCATTGCTGCATGGTTAAGAAGTTTGCTTCCCAATCACATGGTTTTATGTTCAGTCCTATTGCATTAGACAAGTGTCTTTGATTATAGCGCTGGACCAACCAAACCTTTGTAGGGGGGTTTGGTAGATGGAAAGTAAAAAAAAGTTGGGGGGGGGGGCTTCATCTTAACATTGCATGGCTGTCATAAATGAGCGTCACTTTCATGCAATGCAGTGTCTTTTATTTCCAGTCTTTCTATGAAAACATGTCTGACCATGGGGAAATGTTACCTTACTTGGAGAAAGGTGACAGTTGGCAACAAGGGCATCCAGCTAGAGAAAATCTATCAAAACAAATGCCTTCTCATCCATGCAAGCATGGGAAAGTGGATAATGATGATGAAGATGATTTCAGTTCATTTTCAACGAAATGGCTTTTTAAAATCAACTAAGAATTTAATGACATTAATTCACAAAAACAAAAACAAATTAAATGACAAAAACTGATAAAATGCAGGCTTGCTGGACAAAGGGAGATTAAATCATATTTTAATGCTCATAAAAAAATGCACTAAAATAGGATATAACAACAAATAGATACTGTGAGTAGATATAATTCACTGAAGTACAAAGTATTACTATGCTGATTAACAACTGTTTCATTATATTTCAGTGCTGAGTTCAAACCTATCCAGATGGTAAAACCAGAGTCAACATGGGAGCCTCATTGAGGTCTCTTAACCTGCTAGAAAGCAACTAAATTTCCCTCAAATCACACTACTGCCTTAAAAAATAGGAACATACATTAGGTAATACATTCCTAGATAAATCCTGCACCAGAGAGACAGGATAGTCACAGCCAGAACGCTTTTGATCATAGGTCTACTCAATCCAGGATGACCTGGAGCTTAACAGCTACCAGAAACCGATTGTCATCCCATCCAGATGAGAGATTGCTCAAATGCATTATAAAATAAATAAATAACACTTTATCAAAGATTAAAAAATCTCACACTTGATCTTTGACAAGGCAGCCTACATGTTCTAAAGAATAATGAAAAAACTTGAAAGGTAATTTTCAAAATTATGCTAATATTTTTTAATAAGTAAACATAACAGTACTAAATATAGTTGAAATACTATAAAATTAATCTGTAAAATAATAACAATCTTTCTGATTAAATTGAAAGCATATAACTTAATTTTTTAAGCTACTTGTAAACGATTATGCTCAACTTAAGATAATTATTTTAAATTTTTAATTGTTTGATTAACTTTTGAAATTAAATATTACAAAGTTATTTGCAACCAATTATAAAATGTCAACTAAAAACAAAAAGAATTTTATATATTATTCTATTGGTAGTCATCCAGGAAAAATGGACCTTGTATATAGCACACTTGCCAGTGGACAGAATAATGTTTCTTACATATCTACATATCCATTATTTATATACATATAAGGGCATAACTATACAAGAATGCCTCATGTTAACTACCGTAATAAACACAATTTTACCGAATGCAAGGAGTTCTAATTCAAAAACAAAAAGACTAGATAATTATCTCAGATTGTAAGATCCATAATTAATAATTATCCTAAGATATTTTCTTTAAGAATTTTTTTAAAAAACATCAGCTTGCTCATACTCCACTTAAACTTTTTCTCAGCCAACACAATCTGCACTGAATTCCAAGGTGAGCTATTCCACCACTCTTAACCCCATTACCCGCAACTTTCAAAACTGCAGTCAAACACCTGACTTGCCTTGGCTCACTACCTAAAGTCAATGTCCTTGGTGGTGACACAACCACCCATTAAGAGTTTATAAGATATTTTTATTTCAGGTACTGCTACTTATTGCTAACACTTGCACATCCATCAACACTAGAAAGTCAATGTTCGTACACTGTACCAGCCCTCCTGGAGAGAGACAGAGAGAGAGAGACAGAGAGAGAGAGACAGAGAGAGAGAGACAGAGAGAGAGAGACAGAGAGAGAGAGACAGAGAGAGAGAGAAGATAAGTGACATGAGATGGATGAGTAAGTTTAGTACAGTAGTATAAAAATCTATGGCCTTGTGCTCACCTAAAAAAGACAAAAATCAATTTTGTTTGAAGCAACAAACATTAGCAATAGAGCAGGAGGTGGGGGTTGAAAGCAATATGGTTTCATAGTATATATATATATATATATATATATATATATATATAGTGTTCACAGTTTCTATGTTGCCTTCAAAGAAAAAAACTTTTGACTAACAGATAACTTGATGGCAAAACCCTAAAAAATATAGAAGTTGAATAAAAACCTCCATTTTCACAGTAGAAATTATATTAGTCAAAACATATCAGTGAACTAAAAATAATGATTCCATTAATCAAGCATTTTTTATCATATACAAGCTTATGCTCACACACACACACACACACCTTGTAATACTTTGCTGGTAAGTATATAATATATATTTGTAAAATCAATGAAAGTATTAATAACTACAGACTACATTTCACCAGCAACATAAATGGTTATATGCAATAGAAAATACTGTCTAGTTTCTCGTATTTCATCATTGATATATTAGAGCCTGGGGAAACCCCTTGAGTCAATAATATAGACAAATCAACATCAGCACTATTCATATTGAGATTCAAAATGTTTCCTGCTTCAAAACAATGTTAGTTAATTATCAGTTATTTATTAGTGATGATTTTTGTTATTGGAAACCAATTCAGTATAACGATTTCTTAAGACTAGGAACAAGGACAAATTTTTTGTAGGAGAGCCATATATTTATATATATATATATATATATATATATATACATACATACAGGGGTTGGACAAAATAATGGAAACACCTTAAAATTTCAAACAAATTTATTTTACAGTTCTATATTTAGGAATGAGAACCCAGGTTCGAAATTTCCCCAAGATACCATGTTTTACATGGAAGACTACAAATGAACAATCTTGCTTGTATGACAATGATGCTTGTTTAAAACTATCTCATGATGTCTACAAAAAGGACAAACACACACACAATGAGCTTCTTTAAGTTTCCTTTTACCAAATCTATTTACATGGTTTTGATTGGCCTGGGGCTATAGTAGATGGCAGTGGGACTATACCCAAGACCACATGGTTAGAAAGCTAGCTTCTTAACCACACAGCCACATCTGCACCTAATAGATTAGAAAATACACACATACATACATGACTCAATATATAAATTATTTAACCAACTACAGTGAAATGGAAAGCAAAGTTGATCCCAGCAGGATATGAACCCAGAATGTAGAGACAAAAACTAAATATAGTAAGGCAATTTACTACCATGTTCTAATGTTTCATATTTCTTTATTGCCCACAAGGGGCTAAACATAGAGGGGACAAACAAGGACAGACAAAGGGATTAAGTCAATTACATCGATCCCAGTGTGTAACTGGTACTTAATTTATCGACTCCAAAAGGATGAAAGCAAAGTCGACCTCGGCGGAATTTGAACCCAGAACAAAGACAGATGAAATACTGCTAAGCATTTCGCCCGGTGTGCTAACATTTCTGCCAGCTCGCCGCCATGTTCTAATGTTTCTGCCAACACAACCAACCTGGAATTAATTAAAGAAATAAATCAAACTTAAGTCTCACAAAGACAGGTGATGATAGGTCTTAATGCAAAACAAGATAATCCATGTTAATATGGGAAATAGACCTTAACGCTATGGGAGTATGGTGAAAAAAAAAAAGGTGATGATGATGACAAAGATATACATACACACACCATACTCAAGCAGCTAGTCACCAGAGAAAAAAATAGCATTATTTTAGTTGAAATAAATTAATGAGACAGACATCTGACCTTGAAGCTAACTAAGTAATCAATACCAGTTAGAGTAACAAAGAAATCATCTGAGCACCATTTTCTAATCAACTAGACCAGCTGTTCAAAAACACAAACAGACATTGTTCAAGATGGCCTCGGCTAAATTTCAACATGATTGATATCAAATCAATAAAATATTCGATAAAATGACTTTCTCGTGTTACACTAACACTATGGCGCTACTGTCACAGCAGAGATTTCCTTCCATCAATCTAGCGACTGTGTCTGATCATTCAAGTAGTTCTATCACTGAGGTTAAATAGGGATATTGATTGATCTAGTGTATATTAAACTAATTGAAGACTTAAAACTAAAGAATTGTACTCCCTTTATCAGTTTAGCCAAAACATAACCCATTGTTTTCAGTTCTAAATTATCAACAACAAAAAAATATATCTTTTACATCAGTAAATTATCTTAACAAAACAATTTAATTGTGTTTTGAGAAGAATAGAATTGATATTTTTAAATCAATTTTCTTGTTAATAAAATTAACAATTCTAAAGCAAAAATTAAAAAATTAAAAAGAAACCATCAAAAACTAAGAGAAAGAATAAGCTTTTTGTTTTGGTGTTGCAAAAATTGAATCTACAGCTGTCAATTGTGAAAGATCATAGGAGAATATTATTGACCGAAATAAATTCTAGAAGATAGCAACTCTTCATGAAGATATCCATAGATGAAGAAAGCAGTCTGGCAATGGAAGGTTCATGATAACCTTCAGGAAAGCAAAATCCTTCAGGAAATACACAACCTTTACTTCACATTGTTTTAAAATTCAAGATGGCTCCTCACCAGACAATGTTTTAGAGCTTTCATTGAGGAAATATTACATCCTTCTCAGAAATTACAAGTTAATCTTCTTTCATATATAATGTATACATTAATAAAATGTCTAAAAAATTAAAAGGTGGTATTAAATTTGCTAGAATAGATTAGACTTAATTATCCAAGTAGCTTTCATTCTCCATGGTGCTAGGTTTCCAGTCATTGTATTTATCAGTTTCTTGCCAAACAAGTTAGTTTCACTAATTACTTGAGTTTTAGAATATTTCACTAAATATAAATTAAGCAAATAAATAAATAATACAACATCTGTATTAATGATAAGACGGTTTAATAATAATTTCAGTGAAACTAATATTTAAATGAATATTGGAAACTGTGACCAACACAAAATCAAATATGAAACAGCAACATCATCATCATTTAACATCTGTTTTCCATGCTGGCATGGGTTGGACGGTTCGACTGGAGTCTGGGAAATCAGGAGGCTGCACCAGGCTCCAGTCTGATCTGGCAGTATTTCTACAGCTGGATGCCCTTCCTAATGCCAACCACTCCGAGAGTGTAGTGGGTGCTTTTTACGTGCCAGCAACGCAGGGGCCAGAGAGGGCTGGCATCAACCACAATCGGATAGTGCTTTTTACATGCCACCGGCATAGAAGCCAGTCAAGGTGGTGCTGGCATCGGCCATATTTGGATGGTGCTTTTTACGTGCCAATGGCACAGGGATCACAACTACAATTTCCATTTGATTGTGATTTGATTTGACTTTGATGTACTTGACTCAATAGGTCTCCTCAAGCACAGCATGCCGCCCAACGATCCAAGGTACTTTGGAGTGGGCTGCTTATGCAACACTGGTGTAGGTTACAACTGTGAACTCACTTTATTTTCTGGGTCTTTTCAGTCACAGCATATCCCCAGAGGTCTCGGTCTTTTGTCATTGCCTCTGTGAGGCCCAACACTCAAAGGTCATGCTTCACCACCTCATCCCATGTCTTCCTGGGTCTCCCTCCACCCCGGATTCCTTCCACTATTTGGGAGTGGCACTTTTTCACACAGCTCTCCTCATCCATCCGTAGTACATGACCTTACCAACGCAAACGTCTCTCTTGCATGCCACATCCGATACTTCTTATGTCCAACATTTCTCTCAGGGCACTTACACTCTGTCATGTGTGCAC
>NC_068986.1:30822132-30824206 GCF_001194135.2 Octopus bimaculoides | reverse complement strand
GCCACATCCGATACTTCTTATGTCCAACATTTCTCTCAGGGCACTTACACTCTGTCATGTGTGCACACTGACATTACACATCCAGCGGATCATGCTAGCTTCATTTCCTTTGAGCCTATGCATGTCTTCAGCTAACTTATTCCCCTAAGAGAATAAGTTCAGCTTATAAGTGTACATTTTTACTCCAAGGAGTGTACAAGTTTTTATCTAATTTACTTCATTTATTGAACAAAGAAAATATGGCAGTTTAAAATTTTTTTTTTTAAACATTAACAGATAAATATATTCATTATCTGAAGTATTTACTCAGTTGAATTAAAATACAAAGTTTTTTTTTTTTGTTTCTTTTTGCAGCAACCAAATTTGGGCAACAAGTAACAAACATTTTATCCATTATTTATATTAGCCCCTTGTATCACATCACATAAGAAAGGTGCTGAAATAAACGAATAATTCTTCCACATATGTTTCTCTTGGAATTGTAATACCATTATTTATAAACACAAAACTGTCAGAAAATAAATACACTAGAAATTTTAAATCTCCTTGAAACAAAAATTTCAAGTAAAATTCAAAATCACACACATACACTCACTCATTCACACACACATATGCACAATGGTATCATTTAATGTCTATTTTTACATGCTACCATCAGTTGGACAAGTTTGCAGCAGTGCATATCACTATTCTTCCAGAAAAGGAATTCCTTCTGTTCTTGCTATAGCTAAAATGTTACGATTATATCTCCTCATACAATACACTTTAGTTGATAATTTGTAATTAAAAAAACATAGCATATGTTCTTTGTTGAAATCTAAACTAAAGATCTCTTGCAGCTCTTCCTCCAAGTAACAAAAATATCCTGTTTAGTCATTAGTTAAGATAACCACAAGAATGTATCTATCTAAAGCTTTGGCATGTATTTTAGAGAGACCTAAAACTTGAGTTTTATTTTTTTTTAATGCAAGTCATTGAAAATTTAAAAAAGCAAAATATCTGAATCAAAAATTTCACAGCTAAGTCAAACTGAAAGCCTAAGTATGACACAGAGTACAATGCATATCCTACAGATAAAGGTTATATAGATATGAAGAGATAAAAGATGGAAATGATAGAGAAACAAAAACTACTGTATAAAATGCATTCAATGTTATTTATTTCTCAAAAGATGAAAAAAATTAGTGCACATCTCAGACTGACTAACAAGACAGACATCTAATGAGTAAGAAAAGAAAATATAACCCCGAACAGCAAGCAACTCATATTACTATAATGAATCAGGAGAAGGGGACTTGATAAAGCAAGAAATTACTAGTACTACTACTACTACTTATTTGGGGAAATTAAAGAATTTAGCTGAAATTTTACCTTTACTAATTAGCTGATATTCAGCTCTAGATTCTTCTGCCATCAATGAGATCTTAATCACTTAAGCTGTTAACCTGTTCACCATCTGGAGTGTTTAAGTCAGCTAATTTCATGGCTGTATTGTATTTATTTAAAATGGCATTTTGTCAAATGTGTACTACAGAAAGCTAGTGACCAGGATTTCAATTCAGTTCTCAGTTGCGCCCTATTTTCTTCCTATAGATTACTAATGCTTGGAAATAAATTTACATGACCTTTGTTTCTTTTTTAAAATATGTTTAGGATTAAGCAAGTAAACAACATTGTATTTCATTGAAGGAAAAAAAAAAAAAAAAACCTTGACCTTATGACACTATTAATAATCCTTGACACTTCATTCAGATGGAAAGAAAAAAGAAAGAAAAAAAAACTGAAAGCATGGACAAGCTCTGAGGATTCTTTTGTTCTTTTATTTGCTTCAGTCATTTGACTGCGGCCATGCTGGAGCACCACCTTTAGTTGAACAAATCAACCCCAGGCTTTATAAGCCTAGTACATATTCTATTAGTCTCACTTGCCGAACCACTAAGTTATGGGGACATAAACACGCCAACGTCAGTTGTCAAGCAATAGTGGGGAGACAAACACAGACACACAAGTATATACACAACATTATATATATATATATATGTATATATATATATATATATATATATATATATAT
>NC_068986.1:30805494-30822122 GCF_001194135.2 Octopus bimaculoides | reverse complement strand
GGTGCCACGCAGTGGAACTGAACCCGGAACCATGTGGTTGGTAAGCAAGCTACTTACCACACAGCCACTCCTGCACCTTTACAACTGAACATTATCTTCACAAACAAACAACTATAGCATTTGATTGCTGTTGCAGAATTATTGACATTTGTACTCTACTTGAAACACAAGGAAGGATTGGTGACAAGAAGAGCAGCTGGCTGTAAAAAACTGCCTCAATAGTATTCATCCAAGTATATAACACAAAAACAATGACATCTGCAAAACTCAGAAATTAAAATACAAATAAAATATACCTTTTTAGAGTATCTTTTAAGAGTAGAGAAAGCTTATAAATAATATGTAAATTTGGAGCTAAAAGTCCTTTTGGATAGAAAAAGTCAAAGGCCGTCTGTGGGGCACAAAGCCACATATGTAAACATGAAAGACGTTCAGCCATTGGATCTCCCGTAGCCTTTGATTTTTTTTCTATCCAAAGGATTTTTTAAACTCAATATGCACATGGTAATGTTTATAGCTTTGTCTGCTTCAAATTTCACCAGTTGAAAAAAGAATTATTTTATGTTCTCTTGAAACTGGTAAATTTTTATTACATCAACATCATACACACACACACATATATATATTATACATAGGGCATCCAGCTGTAGAAACTCTGCCAAATCAGATTGGAGCCTAGTGTAGCCATCTGGTTTCACCAGTCCTCAGTCAAATCGTCCAACCCATGCTAGCATGGAAAACAGATGTTAAACGATGATGATGATGATATATATATTATTATACATATATGTATATATATTATACATATATATATATATTATACACACATAGACTGACAAAGTGGGATGAAAGAAAATTATATAAAGAATGTTAATAAATAATTCATATTTGATAAGAATAGTGCTGAATGAAAGAAACATCTAATATATGGAAGAATATTTTGGGCTTTGATTTATTAGGCTGTGTAAGAAATCAAGTTGTGCTTTGGATGCAATCAGTTAACAGTTAATTCATCATTACAAATCAACCTAATACAGTCATCAACTGACTAAAAATATAGGATTTGAATAATATCGTGTTGCAACAATCGATCAGACTATTATGCTAATCATTTTGTATTATTAATTACACTAAACTTTAGATCATTGTCACATGACATTTTTGCATTCATTTCCTTGAATTAAAATTGAAACTATCGCTTATCCAATGGCTTTAATGTTCTTAATCACTGTTACTGTCGAGAAAGAAATGTATTCATTTGAATGGTATTTAAATTTTCAAGAGCAGCCATATTGGATTGAATTTTGCAGAGGACTTACAAGTTGAGTTCTCAGTGCTGTGTACTGTTTATTTGATTGATTTTATTGTAATTCTTAGCTTATAATAGAAATTCTCATCCAAGAGTATCGTGACAATTCTTCATTTTCAGTTTATGCATTTTATTCCATTGAAGGTGAAAGGAAAGGATTGTTACGGTTAAGAAATGAAGAATGTAAAAAAAATTTTTTAATTGTCAAAGCACAGATATGGCTGTGTAGTTAAGGTCACTTTGCAATCTTGTGATTTTGGATTCAGTTCCACTGTATGGTACCTTGGACAAATGCCTTCTTCTGTAACCCTGAGCCAACCAGTACCTTGTGAGTAAATTTGGTAAATAGAAACTGTGGAGAAGCCTGCCAAGTACATGTAAGTGTGCTTTTGTTTGCCCCTCCCCATCACCACTATTTGACAAATTGGTTAGTTTATATCACTGTAACTTAGCAGTTCAGCAAAAGAGATTGAAAGAATAAGTACCAGAATCAGAAAAATTAAGTACTGGGGTTGATTTGCTCAACTCTTGAAGGCAGTTCACCAAAATGGCCACAGTCCAATGAATGAAAGAAGTAAAAGATAAAAGATTAAGCAGACAGAAAAATATTCAAAAATGGCAGGACACACATGAATTGAGAATGGAAATATTATGCCAGTCTAATTGGATGGGATTTCCAATATCAAGAATCACAATGGTTGTAGTCCACAGAGCACTTAACAGCCAGTTAGTAAAGCTGATGTAATTCAATAGATTTTCTTTTATTGACTAAAGTTTAATCACTATTAAAATTTTGACACGTTCCTATTTCTAATGGGGGTGGCAAGTCTGTGGCATAGTGACAGCCAGTGGCCTAAAAAAATTATAGGTTTACCTCTTTAGCGTTCAGATTACTCTGTCAAATGTAATGCCTGTTTATTCCTTTTGTTTTGAATTAAACAAGTATTATCCTTAGCTTCAAGATTTGGATGATGTGATGGCTTAAGGATGGATATGAGTAGTTTTGACAGAATATTTGAGCTGGATATGGCTGGCTTAAATGCTCAAGGGTTAAACTTCAATAAAGAAAATGCACAGTGAGACAGAGATAAACAGACAGACAAACAAATACATTGTGTGTGTGTGCATGCGTGTGCATGTGTAAATATACTTGAATTAGAGTGGTTTGTTTCAATGCTATACAGTACTGGAAAATATATCTATAGAATTTCTTTAGCCAACACTGTCTGTAACAGACAAATGTAAACACTTTCCCATTATATACAAAATCATTGAGGATAGAAAAAGCAGGATCAGAAGCCTAGTTCCAATTCCGTGTTGGAATTTCATCAGCAACTCAGTACCTTGTTTGACTGTTCACGGAGAGACTGCTAATAATTCCTCTATTATTAAGAGCTCAAATAAACTGGACAGACCAATTTGCATATATAACATTGGTGCAGGCAAGGTACCAATGTTGCTTCCCAACCACATGCTTTCATGTTCAGTCTCATTGCATAATACTTTGAGTAAGTATCTTTTATTATAGCTCTCAGTTGACCAAAGCCTTGAGAGCAGATTTGATAGATGGTAACTGAAAAAACCCTTACATATGTAGCCATGTGTGTGTGTGTATGTGTTTACCGCACTTGTCTGAAAATTAACAAACTAGAAGCATTTATGTTGTCATTTCTCTTGTCAACAAATCATCTATAGGTTTTGTGCCCTCAAAAACATGTAGAACAAGAGATTCTTCACTTGGAAAACAAGGAGTTCATGACAAAAGCAACCAGCTGTAAAACAATATCTCAATAATAAAGTCATTTACAACCCATGTTAGCGTGGAAGAGCCGACATAAAAACAAATACATTCTTGACAGCTAGTTCAACTAATAAATAACTGCTGCATAGTATAGTACACTTTTGGTTTCAAAAATACATTATACTACAATATTACTTACTAAACTTGGTTTGTTTGTTTATTTGTTTGTTTGTTTTTTTCTTTTGTTTATCAAGATGTTATACAAAGATAAGGTGTTTACATCTCTCTATATGCGTAGTTGGCAACAATCAAGATATAATTTGTAGAGCAGTAAAGCATCACTATTATTATAGGTTATAAGGAAATGTACTGAAATAGATTTTTAAAATCCTAAAAGTTTTTATATGATATAACAAATCAAAAAAGAAAAAGAAACAGTAAGTATATTACATAGAAAGCTCTTGTAAAATGAGCCATTTTTCTTTATTACAAAGAAAGCTGGCTTGTGTCAACAAATCTTGAGTCAAAAATACAACAATTTCTCTGAACATTAAGAAGTAAGAGGAGATCTATGGAAGAAATACCATTCATTTCAAAACGAAACATATTTGTTTTCTAATTGTTTTATTCAGAAATGGAGTAGGGGTAAACTAGATCAGAAAACTGTATTTAATCTCTGGATTATAGAATAAATTAGTTTTATAAATACAAAAGACTCCAAAAGAGACAATAATCCTCAGTTAGCTGTAGCACAAGCATTTTGTTTGGTTTCCACCACTTCACATACACATATGCAGCACTCCAACCAGAAATGCACAACAGAAAACAAATAAACATGAACGCTCATATTGTAACACGACAAATGTACAGTGAAGAGACTAAGCCAGTGAGATCTACACATTGAAGAGGTTACTCAGATGACATTCATCTTCACTGACTAATTTTCAAAGAATCTAATTTTGTTTTGTTGCCAGAGACAAATGGCTTCACAAACTGCCTGTATTCAGAAAAGAAAACTGATAAATATTCTTAGATAAAAGTTACATCTTGTGAACAAATCATATACTGTTAACATATTGGTAATGCTACTAGTAGGCCATTCAAAAGTCTCTCGAATATTTTTGTCTGCCTGAACAAAAACAATTTTGGTATTAACGAGAATTTTTTTTTTTTATATTCAAGTAAATTCTTGAGCAAACATAGGTTATGTTATCCTCTTATCAAGACTCATCAGGCTATAAATATACAACCAAACCAGCATGTTAACTGAAATGAGAAAACTAATATTTATTTTATGTAAATTGGAGAGCTTTCTTTACCCTAATTTGGAAGTTGGGGAATTTTTTTTTTTTTTAAGCTTTTTAATCCTTCAGTTTATATTTCAGCAGTAGCAGCTGCTGCTGGTGATAATGTATTTTTATCATAATAATATTGTTTTGATAAGGCACAAGAACCAATTTATAGGAAAAGAACATCATCAACAGTATCATCTGCTTTTAATGGTGCCTATGTTATCAATCCAGATAACTTGAAATGTGAAAAAAACTAAAAGAATTTAAACTCATTATTAACCACTATAATGAAATTAATTATATATTTTGATTATAATAATTATTGTAATCATTAATAATAATTAGAATAATTGCTGTAATGAATTCCCAAAATACAAGGGTATAAAGCATAGCTTAGAGTTTTGCTTTGAATACATGTGAATCTGGATTCAATCCCAGTCATATTTCATTCTTTCTCCCTCTTTCTCGTTCTCCATAAATTTATTTAATGTCCTTTTTTCATACTAGCAAGGGGTTGGATAGAGAGTTATTTGAGACAGAATTTTATGACCTGATGCTCTTTTTGTTCTCAATCTTTGCATGTTTTTCAAGTAAGAGATTTCTTTATTCCACAAGTCTTTGAAAGCCTACAGCAACTGGTCATAATGTCTACGCCAGCACTATTACACTCAAGTGTTGACAAGCATGCAATATAAACATTCATGGGCTTTCTACAGTTCTTATCAACAAATTCATTGATCAGACCAGGGCCTATCAATGCCATCTGAGGGAATCTCATAGATGACCCTTACCTAGGTGCATTGCAGTGAGACCAGACACAAAACCCATTTCACTACAAACTTCTTAACCACACAATCTTCTGTCACATTATTTTCATTCAGTGCACACACACACACACACTTTCTGCTTTTTTATCCTATTCTTTCATTCATTTTGTACCTGAACCGCCCCACCCACCTCTCTCTTTCTTTCCAGGTGAGCAAGCCATGTATTCACCTCTTCAACAAAACACCTGCTCCATATCTCTCTATTATAGTTTCTTATCCTGCCATTCTATACCCTACTCAGCTGAGGGGTCTTTTTTTGTGGGTACTTGGTAACCTCACTAGTGCTGGTATCGCATTAAAAGCACCCAGTACACTGTATTAAGTGGTTGGCATTATGATGGGCATCCAACTGTAGAAACCATGCCAAAACAGACATAAAATCTGGTGTAGTCTTCTAGCCCATCTGTTCTTGTTGAGCTGTCCAACCCATGCCAGCAAAATAAAGGAGACTGTGATGATGGTGATATATACATCTCACTTAGGTATATCGGCAATAGATTTAAATATCAGTGAGAAAACTGATAAATCAGTGCATCAAGCAAAAAACATAATGAAGCACAGAAAGCCATGGTATTCATTGCATCCCAACTTGCACAAACATTTCTTTGTCCCTCTCGCTGTCTAAACTACATTGAATCAATGATAGGTACATTGGAAACTTGTCACTACTGATGCTGTTCACAAAATTACAATATATAATTTAATATATAAACTGAGAAAACAGCCAAAAGTAAGCCTTCTATAAAATAGTTTTTCACATGTTAACACTACAAGTGACCTGGCTTTGGAAATGTCGACTCCAGCACAATTATTGCAGCAATTGCATTTTTTCTTTCTGTTTTTTTAAATACCAAGTGATATTGAAGCAATATCTTCTTTCTGCTAGGTTGACTAAAGCAAGTAATATAACTTGCCTAAGGGTATAACAACACCCTTCTCCCCCATCCTGTTGTTAACATGAATGAGGTGTTTCTGGAAATTTAGGCATTGGCTTCAACTGTAATCTCCAATGTCAAACAAGTCAACTGAAAAATTAGAATGATGTCTATTTTCAGTAAAGATGTGGAGTATTGTGTGTCTTGCTTAAGGGAACAATGCTAAAATATTATTTGAACTAATGACCTTTAAGCACAAACATAATCAATAATTCATTAGGATGGAAATATGTTATAATTCATTGTTCCACAGAAATTTTTTTTAATTTGAATGTGTGTGTGTCTGTGTGTGGTACATGAAAAACTTTGCTGCATTAATCTCTACTATAGGAATAAATTTTTAACAAGTATTTTTCATTAGACTGAGGAAAAAAGAAACATCAGGAAACCATTATGGCAATTTTCTATATATAAATTGCAGCAGCATAACTTTGCAAACTAATAAATAGCTAATAGTAAGTTGATGTTAACATATCTAATTCATAGAGCATTAAAAAGCTAGCTGGAAATAAATATTCTATGCATAAAGAATATTAGTCAATGACTAATATTATTTTTTCTTTATCTAGCAAAAACAGACATAAATCTAGACTAGTTTCAGTTTTATTTTAATCTCATCAATGAAGACCATCTTTCACTGTATTTACTGAAAGTAATGATGAAGGAGTCCACTAAATAAGTATACAAAATTGTACAGTTGTCAAAGAAGGAAACTAGAACAGTTTTGAAATTGAATAATTCTAAGACACCATCTGATGAAAAACAATGTATTACATATAAGCACAGGTGTGGCCCCTGTGGTTAAGAAATTCATTTCAGGACTACATTGTTTGGAGTTCAATCCCACCACATGGACACAGTCAGTTGGTGTATTCTACTATAGTTGCAGGTTGGCCAATACCTCGTCACTGAAATTTGAAAAATTAAAACTGGAAAAAATCCAGTGTGTGTGCGTGCACTCAACTGTGTATGCATTACCTTTGTCTTCTTGACATGCATACCAGTTATATAAAAAGCATCAGCATTCGTACAAACAGCATAGTTTTGTAGTTTTGTCAGCAGTTCACATCAAAAGCATGTCCAGGTTGTTCCGTTGTTCAACAGAACATGTAAACTATTACTCTACTTGGAAACAGGTGAGGATTGGTGATAGGAAAGACATCCAGCCACAGGAAAATCTGCCCTCATGGAGTCTTGCCTGAGAGCATAGAAAAGTAAATGTGATGATGATGATGACATAAGTGTAATATATGAAACCAACTAGAAATATATATATATATATATATGTATGTATGATGAGGATAAATAGTAACTGTTCGAAAGCTTGGTAAATTTAATATGTTTAGATGCTGAATAAAGTGTTTTATAATCTCACAAGAGGTAACCAGGAACTTTATAAGGTTGACAAGTAAGACGATGAAACTTGATTCTTGGGTAGAAAGAATTATTTGGTTGAGAGTAGATACTGCTTTATATTTTGGCAGAAAGTAAATAGTGTTTTTTATTTCATGAGTTTATTTGCAATTAGGAAAAACTTCAAAAAAAAAAATCATTGACTATCTGTGTGTGTGTGTGTGTGTGTGTGTGTGTGTGTGTGTGTGTGCGTGCTTGCGTCCGTGCGTGCGTGCCCTGCAACCAGTGTTGTTTTCATTGTACCCCACTAACCTAGCAGTTAGCAGTTCAGCAAAAGAGACCAATAGAACAAGCACCAAGCTTTATAAAAATAAAGTAAAAGAATTAATTTGTTTGGCTAAAGCCTTGCAAGGCATTGTCCCAGCATGGCCACAGTCCATTGACTAAAACAAGTATAAGATAAAGATGACAGATTTTTATTTGCCAACAAAACCAAAAGATCTCATCTTTAGTAGTGCTACTGTTCCTAACAACAACAACACCGAATTTTAAAAGTTATAAATTAATGAATGAGTGAAAACTTAATACTTACAAACTACTCCAACATTTAAATGGAGTTGATAAAAAATTTACGACTAAAATTTTAAGTAATTTAAGTTGCAGATTTTATGTGAAACTAGGCATTAACAGAAGTAAAGGTAGTGTAATTATAATGTCCCTAGATTTCCTTTCTTAATAGGGTATTAGTGACAAGTGTGAAAACCATTCCAATGGGGAACATGATTTGCCATCATATCAGATCCATCACGTTAACATCTTAATCTAAAAGAAGCCTTAAATATAAAAAATTTTTAAATGCATTTAAATGAGGATACATAATGAAAAATTAAACAACTTAGGCAAAAAAAATAAATAAATAAAAAATAAATCAATAAAAAATCAACTCCTGGTGCTGTTTTATAAAATTTCTAAGTTATTATGGTAATGAGAAAATGATGAGGATAATATACATTTGGTAAGTCTTAAACTGGTTGAGATTTGCAGAATCATCTAACTTTTCGCGCGTGCGTGTGTGTGTGTGTGTGTGTGTGTGTGTGTGGTTATTAATTTATTTGCAGAAATATATGTATGTGTGTATCTGTTATGTTCAACAAAAACAGTAATAGATCAAAATAGTAATCCGTGTGTCATATTCATGCAAAAACAATGGAATATTGTGTGTGAAATTTTAAAGAAAAATTTTTTTAATCAATATAGCAAATTTAACGTTTGGGATTTTATGATTTACATTTCACACAATAATTCTTCCTACTATAAGCACAAAGCCGGAAATTTGAGGTGGAAGGCGGATAGTCAATTACATTGACCCCAGTGCTAGACTGGTACTTATTTTATTGGCACCCACCCCCAAAAGATGAAAGGCAAAGTTGACTTCAGAATAAAGATATAGTAATTTCAAATTTTGGCACAAAGCCAGTGATTTTCGGGGAAAGAGGATTAGCTGATTACATCGACTCCAATGCTCAATTAGTACTTATTTTGTTGGTCCTGAAAGGATAAAAGGCAAAGATGGCCTTGGTGGAATACAAACTTACAACAGAAAGAGCCACAAGAATTATGGCTAGGCATTTTGTCGGACGTGTTCACAATTCAGCTAGCTCACTGCCTTCAATCATTATCATCATTTAATGTTAGTTTTCGATGTTGGCCTGGGTTGGACAGTTTAACAAGAGCTGGCAAGGACAGGGACCACTACCAATAATGTTTACATTCAATAATGATAATAATAATTTCCTTATCTATACTCGTTTTTGTGCAACAACAGTGATATCAAGTTAACAACTCGCTCTCAGCCATTTTGATCAAATATTTTGAACAGCTGTGAGCAATGAGCTAAAAATAAACTGGAGGTTAGCTGACTTATTTGTTGCAAAGACAGAGAAGCCAAAAGAAACTATAGAATGAATAAAGAAATAAAAACCTAGAAACAGATAAATAGGCATTATTAAATCTAAAATGTCAAGAACAAAGTATAGTATATGATATATATACACACACATATGTATGTATGTGTGCGTGTGTACACAGAGAAAGAGGGAGAGGGACAAAGCCCAAAAGCTGAGAAATAGAACACTTGCCATCTGTATGGTAAACAAAACCAAGAGACTGGTAGTTACTGTCAAATTCCATGGGTTTTTATTATAGTTTAGTTTATTTTTGGAGTGTTATTTATTTCATTGCAAATTTGAAAAAAAGAGATAAACAATTCGTGAATATAAGTTTATAATTTGTCCACAAGTATGATACCCTTGCTAATACTGACTATTCACCTATTAAGCTGGTAATAAAATGTGACATTTCTGGAGAAAATCCATTATCTCTCTGTTACTTGTTTCAATCTCTGGGCTACGGCCATGCTAGGGCACTGCCCTGAAGTATTTTAGTCAAACAGATCAGCTCCTGTACTTCTTTTATTGGACTCTTTTGTGAAACTGCTAAGTTATAGGTATCTAAACAAACCAACATCAGTTGCCAAGCAGTGAGTGCGTACGTGCACATGCACACACACAACAGGCTTATTTCAATTTACATCTACCAAATCCACTCGCAAGGTTTTGGTTGGCCTGGGGCTATAATAGAAGACACCTGCCCAAGATGCCATGCAGTGGAACCGAACCCAGAACCATGTGGATGAAAAGCAAACTTCTGATTCTGCACCTACACGAATGTACAATAACTTTTTGAAAACAAGACTAGAATTTGAAGGAACCAGTGATGGTCTGTATCTTCAAAAGACAATTAATAAACTAATTTAACTTCAAGTTCCAAGAAAAAGAAAGAGACTTTGCAAACAAAACACCAAGACAAACCTTTAATCACAGCACAGTGACTTATTTTATATATTCTAATACTTGTGCATTGTCACAGCCTTAATAAGATTTAAATATGTCCTCCGTTTGTTGTTGCATAGCCGTAACTCAGCCCTGAGTGAACGAGATGAAAAAACTTTCAGGTATGACCATCCTGTATTTTTATACACCAGAGACTATTCTGTCCAAAGCATCTTTTATTTAAGAGGGTATTATGTTTAATTTGAGGAAGATTTAATTACCGTTTCCAGTAGCTTAAGCAACTGTATAGAGACTCCTGCATTAGTCCCTCCTAGTTAGTTCTATATTCACTATGTATATATACCATGTCTTTATGTTGATAGAAAATATAGATTTTGAATTAAATTCATCAACCTTCTGATTGAACAGTGATAATTCTCATATCTTTGTAATGTAATGAAAGGAAATATAAAATCTGAGTCTTCAAAATTTCTGATTTTCCAATTTCAATTTCTAATAGAAAAATCAATTTGGAAAATATGCAATATTTTAAATTCTCAGAATGTAGATAGAATGACTGATAAAGTAGGAAATGTATACCGTATACAAAACAACCAGCAATTACCAAGAGTAAACAGAATCAATTTATGCTTTAACACTTTTGATACCAACCCACATGAGACAGCCACTAGTTGCATGAAACAAGTTCTTGTTTTAAAGTGATCTAAATTAAAACCTGCTATCAAAATCTCATGTTAATTTGTGTTTCAAACATCAGTTTAATAATGACAAAGTTATTTTACAACTTTTTCATTATTTTCAAAATTAATTGAAATGAAGACAATATATTTCAAAAGAAATATGATAATGAAAAGGTTAATAATTTAAAAGAGGGCCTTTTCAAGACTTCAGAGTAAAACAACACATTACACTATGATTGAAGATACTTGTCCAAGGTCCCGCACAGGGGAATTAAACCAAGAACCATACAATTTCAAAACAAACCTCTTAACTATACAACTATGAAGGAAAGAACAGTTATTCTTTTCTGCAAAATCCTAAATTATAAGTGTGAAGAAATCCAAACTTTACAGTTAGTCTCAGAAAATAAAAAGTTAATAATAAAGGTATTGGCTATTAAAGAGACAGTTTAAGAAAAGAAAATAAAATATTTGAAATTTGATTACAATTTTTTTTAGTGAATCTTCGCCAAGCATGACTTATAAGATAAAACAGGGTCATTTCAATAATATTAAACAGCTACTACATCCCAAAATAGGATACTGGTCCATTGTAAATAAATTCCATTGATTTCTTCACCAAAACAAACAGAGTGCTTCAAGTGGGATAGAAATTTACAAACTAGAAACTAATGAGATATTTCATACAATTCATGCCAAGAAAGAAAATAAAACAAATAATAAACTTGAATTTTTTTTTTTTTTTTTTTTTTTTTTTAGACTGATAAAAATTCTGAAGTGAATTAGTGAATAAATAAAAAATATTTAGAAAGAGTTTAATCTTATATTTGACATAAGCTGTTTTAATTGGCCCATGTATTTTACAGAAAACTTGTCAGAAGTTAAAGAAAAATCTATTTAAAGCTGTATAAGAACCAGTCTTTTTTTTAAGGAGATATTAAGAAAAAAGAAACAAAAAGAAAAAAAAGATCTATTCGCCTAAGGCTTCAAACGGACAGAACAAACCAGTGACAAGGAGAATTACCATATAAGTCTAAGATGTTTTATGCCACAATTCAAGCTACCAAGAAATATATTCTTCAAAGAATTCAGTTGTAAGGACTGCTTAGTCTCTTTCACAACTCTGTTAATAACAAACAACATTCCAGCAGTCGCTACAAGCACTAGTAGCAAAAGCATAATATTTATGGAAGAGGAAGTAAGTATGAGAAGTGGTTTTCTTCAAGAAAAAGTGCAGTCATTATTCATCTACTTCTAGCTGTAGACAGCTATTGTGGTCGTGCAAAGCTCCAATACTTGGAGAATGCCATTTAGTTAGAATTCGCTGCATCAACAATCAAGGACCATTGAATATACTAATTTGAGCAATGATATTATTAAATAGATTTCCACACAAATTGAGCTATGATATATAAGCAAGTGTTTTACTATTATATTTCTAACAATGTTATCCATTTACTAGAAGAAAAAATGTCATTATCACTATAATCTCCACTTTTCCATGCTCATGTGGGTCACACAGAAAATGCTGAGGTAAATTTTCCACAGCTGTATGCTCTTTTTCAATTACAACTATCCAGTAATGTTAAGACAAGGACACACAGACATATATATATATGACAAGCTTCTCTTAGTTTCCATCTACCAAATCTATTCATAAGGTTTTGGTCAGCCAGATGCTATAGTAGAAGACACAGTGCAACTAAATCCAAAACCATGTGGAAAGCAAGCAAACTTCTTAGCCACACAACCACAGCTGCACCTATTATGCCTACATACAAAAATTAAAATATCTAAAGTCATATTTCCAGCAAAACCACTTGTCAAAACACACATACACACAAATATACACACACACCACCACCACATGACATATTCAGACAAAGTAAAAGTATTCACTTAAAGGTAACAATGGAAACAAGGATGTATAATTCAAGTTCAAAAAATAAAAATTAAAATGTTTTCAAAACTCAGTAAACAATGTCCTTGTTTTCCGTGCAACCACCCAATGCCATATATCTAAATCATTGACACCAATGTTATGTTTAAAGCTTTTACAAAACTTAAGTTCTTAAGTCTATCATTTTATCAATTGACAGTGCATGACTTAAGAGGGCTTTGCACTCGTGGTCACAAGATCAAGATGGTTTCATTTCCCAAATTAGGTGGCCTGTTTTAAGCAACACACTTCATTTCACATTTCCCAGATCACCCAGCAGCAAATGAGTAACCCTACAAAGGAGTGGCATCCTATTCAGAAGGAATGTTATGATCTTAGTCATTTATAAACCATGTAAACTAGGAAACCAGTCCTATGAGTTCTGGAATTCAAGGCAGTATTTTTTTTTTTTTTACATTTTACCAATTAGAAGTGCAATAGTTAGATATGGCTAAAATACTAAGAGTACTGACAAATGAGCAGCAACTTCATATGAAAATGTTAATTACCAACTTTTCACAGTTAGGCTAAAATTTTTATTTTACTACAAAACAAATGTCTGTAAATCTGCCTTACATATCTATTTACACAAGCAAGAATGTTGTCAAGTTCTAGATAGCTGATTGCATTTTTTTTTTCATGACTACAGTTCAAATAGCTAAGAGAAATAAGTAGATAAAGTCTATTCTGCAACAAACTAGTACTTTGTTCCATAGCAATTTATCTATCATTCACTTAATAGTACATAAAACCTGAACAGAGCTCTGATGCTACGGATTTACGCAATTCGAAGGATTAGTTTCAATGTTCTAAGATAGGCTAATGTTGAAAAGCTGAAGTCTTGAGACATTCCTTAAAAACACAATTGTAAATAGTAGTGCTATATAGAAGATCAGTGAAACTAAGAAAGTAGCATATCAAATCCATGGTTTCAAAGCACAAACATTTGGAAAGCTTAAAGTGAGACAGTAGATGGTAGGAGGAATAAATTTTTGGAAATAACACCTTGTATTGCATATCACTTTATATAACAAGTTCAAATTTTGCCAGAGACAACTTTGCTTTTCGTTATCCAAGGTTCAATAAAATACACAGAAGATGACTGCTGGGATCATTTCAAACAACTACACCACTTTCTGAAAATATATTCCTTGCACTAATACAAGAAATATTAGAGGAATGAATGACAAATTTAGTAAGACCCCAGATAAAATAACTTACAGTGTTTAGTTACAGTCATTTATGTTAATGCCACATCTTACACGTTTATCTTCCATCTATCCAAAATCAAAATAATTAATTACTAGTAACCAATTTAATTGAATATAAGCCAGTGCCGCTGGACTGGCTCCCGTGCAGGTGACACGTAAAAAACACCTTTTTTGAGCGTGGCCGTTGCCAGTACCGTGTGACTGGCCCTTGTGCCGGTGGCACGTAAAAGCACCCGCTACACTCTCAGAGTGGTTGACATTAGGAAGGGCATCCAGCTGTAGAAACTCTGCCAGATCAGATTGGAGCCTGGTGCAGCCTTCTGGCTTGCCAGTCCTCAGTCAAATCATCCAACCCATGCTAGCATGGACAGCGGACGTTAAACGATGATGATGATGATGATAAATACCTCTCTCCTATAAATCTGCCATTTGGCTAATGTAAAAGAATTAGGATTACAACTTCATATGATACCCATTTATTGAATGTGAGTGAAATTTTAATTCAACCCTAAATGATATTGATATCTAATTTTCATTGTACTTAAATTTAAGACCAATGAATTTTGCAGAATGTGCTTGCTTGACTCTCTCTGATCACTATTCTATTATCTCTAGACAACCCCAAAATTTACCTTAGTAACAACTTACTACACTCTTAACCACTTGCAAATTTATATAGAAATGATACCATCCTTCACTTCTCCATCTGCATACAGACATTACCCACATGCAGTCTAGACACCTTGTTCCTGATTTTCAATGTCTTCATGAACAGAGACTTTATAAATATCTTCTAATGAGGACATTATCTCCTTTAAAATCACCAAGTCATTACATGTAGAAAAAAAGTCTTATTCCATACCTTCCCTGGACTCAACCAACACACTTAAAGCTCTCAATATCACTGCAAAATCTTTTATGGCAACCTTACATGTATAACAATGCCAAAACTGCATCTCAAAATCCAGGCTCCCTCCCCTAATTCAGAAAAAACTTCACTCCCAATAAATTATCAATCTTTTACAAAGCTCAAGAGTGATCAATAGTATACTGTTTCTACACATAACTTGGGTGCCATATGAAAAAAAAAAACTATTTTACTGATTAGTAAAAGACTCATTCACCAAATGCTATGACTTTTGGCTCACAGATGTGCTGATGCTTCTCTATTATTCTGAACACTACTACAACAAAAACACTCAGAGTTCCTTTCCATCTACATTTTCCCTACTAATGTTAACCAACAGATGTTCAAACTGATCACCAACTACATTATTCCATCCTCCTGATTACCTGAAACCCAACAAGTTAGTCAGTGCAATGTGCAATATTGAAATGAATTTTAAAGTTTTTGAGAATCCTTTGATAATAGTAAAACAACAACTGTAAAAACACAATACAAAAGATTTATTCCCCAGTTTATGAAAGACCTGCACAAGACTAATGAAAATTCTGTATATTTTGATATTAAAGAAAGGAATACATGGCAAGTGCAAATAGATTAGTACATAAGAATGGTCACCGGATTAAAGATTTGAAGGGAAAGAAGCTTATCAGATCCTAAACCAGAGAAGACAAGACAACATGATTAATAGAACAAGATAGAGGAGAAAAGAGATAAATTCATTCATCAAAATAATGCCACCATATGTGAACCAATTAGGCAATGACCTGTATCATAAATTAAAAGTATGTCAATTAAATGCTTCGTTTCAACATTCATAGTATTAAGTTAAATTAACACATCACCACATATGATTTATTTTTCAAATGTTTGTTATGCAGTTAATTTCCATTCTAAAATAATAATACAAATACAACCAATGCTTTTTAACAACTTTAAACAAGCATTTAACATTTTTGCACATGTGCACATTCACGTATGTAGAGATAGAAAGAAAAACAGATATTTCTTCCAAGAGGTAATTAGAATTCTGAGAAAACAGTATGAAAGAGAAGA
Organism: Octopus bimaculoides; assembly: GCF_001194135.2. Classification (NCBI taxonomy): domain Eukaryota; kingdom Metazoa; phylum Mollusca; class Cephalopoda; order Octopoda; family Octopodidae; genus Octopus; species Octopus bimaculoides. The sequence goes on along the minus strand of NC_068986.1, from coordinate 30,806,023 downwards.
AAGAACTGGGTAAAAGAATGAATAGCAAAGAGAATGATGCTACTGTTAATGTATAAAAACTCTGTTACATATTAAGTATTAGCTCATTGCTAACTAACATGATAGATATCTATTAGAATGACATAGTAATCAGCAATAATAATAGCATAGTTTCAAAGTTTAAAGTGTTTTATTGAAAATAATCATGAGGACGGGCTTTATCTATGGACTATAAAATAGGAGCGAAACTGCTGGAAGTCATTGACCTAAATAAATATATTCAAACACTATCACTTAGACAGAACTCAAAAATAACAAGAATTGTGAGGCAAGAAAAATATTAAATTGCTATCTGCCCTCTCAAATACTGGAATTTTCAACATATGCAATCAGTAAAGTAAAGTTTCTTGTTCAATTCTCAATATAACTAAATTCTATGATTTAAGAAAATAGCATTAGCTCACCAACTTGAGAAACTATTTATTATTTTAGGTACATTACCAAAAAAGGAATTGTGGTTAAGTGAATTAGGTGCCAAAACTTACGCTTA
>NC_068986.1:30801734-30805088 GCF_001194135.2 Octopus bimaculoides | reverse complement strand
ATGAAAACTTACAGAATGAAAAAGAAAAATTCTCCCAAGACACACACACACACACACACACACACACACACAAGTTATTTTTGATAAGCTCAAAATTAATTAGAAGAAAACATAAGAGAAGGCATATGAGAAAAATTATTTTCTTTTTCACTATCATATTTCTATCACTCAAAGTGATCCCTTAACACAAGGAACAAACTTAAGTAGAGTCATTGTTCTTAGTGATGGTTTTCTTTTTCTTCTCTTTTTCCTATTTTCTTTTTTTTTTTTTTTTTTTGTGAAAATTGAGTGCTTGATGTTATGATCTTAAAAACGTTATTTACCACATAAAAACATTTTGGCAAACATTTATGGTGTGTTTCTGAAAAAATTCCTAGGAACATTTCTTCCAGCTCAGACTTTTGTCCCTTTTAGGAGTCAATAAAATGAGTACCAGTTGCACACTGGGGAACCAATATAATTGACTCACCCTTCCTCTAAAATTTCTGACCTTGAATCAAAATTTTAAACCATTATCATAATTGGGCCTAAGCATTTGAGTGGGTAGATAGTGATGTGCTTTGACAGATTCTTGGAGCCACAAAGTATACGTCTTCAACTGATTGGGCTGATGATAGCCTTGTACACTGGAATAATCTGTGCACTTAGGACTGAGAGCTCAACATCCAACTTTTATCCCAGTTAGATCTCTAGTCTGTCATGGTTGTATCTTGGCTCCTACTCTGTTCAATGCCTGCTCAGGTAACTTGGCCAGATGGTTGCTTGATGGAGTTGTGGTGCACTCATTGGTGAAATTAGGATTACAGACCTAGATTTTGCTGATGATGCAGTTATTCTTGCTGAGGCGCAGGAGTGGCTGTGTGGTAAGTAGCTTGCTTCTCAACCACATGGTTCCGGGTTTAGTGCCACTGCGTGGCATCTTGGGCAAGTGTCTTTTACTATAGCCTCGGGCCGACTAAAGCCTTGTGAGTGGATTTGGTAGACGGAAACTGAAAGAAGCCCATCATGTGTGTGTGTGTGTGTGTGTGTGTGTGTGTGTGTGTGTGTGTGTGTGTGTGTGTGTGTGTGTGTGTGTGTGTGTCCTAGCATTGCTTGACAACTGATGCTGGTGTGTTTATGTCCCCTGTAACTTAGCAGTTCGGCAAAAGAGACCGATAGAATAAGTATTAGGCTTACAAAGAATAAGTCTCGGAGTCGATTTGCTCGACTAAAGGCGGTGCTCCAGCATAGGCACAGTCCAAATGACTGAAACAAGTAAAAAGAGTAGAGAGTCTCTGGATGTCTTAAAGAGCGCTTTTGGCTTTAGAGTCTCTTGGGTTTCAACAAAGATCTAGTCCTTTGCTGGCTTCTTGAAGGACTCCACCTTGTCTGTCTCTGTTGAGAGACAGAATGATGAAGTTGTTGACCATTTCACTTATCTCAGACTCATGGCGGCATTAGCTGTGAGTCTGAAGTCTTAAGACTTGGATTGGCTGCTGCAGTTGTGGACTTATTGGATAAGGCTGTTTGGCACTGCCAAGTTTTGTGCAGGAAGACAAAAATTTGGGTCTTAAGGTCTCTGGTTTTCCCTATCCTACTCTATAATTGAGACACAGTCTGGGGCCCTTAGGAGCTGCCTGAACTCCTTTAGTACCAGGATGCTTTGCAGGACTATGGGTTGCCATTGATCAGATTTTGTATCCAACTAACAGCTCAATTCAGAAACTGAGGTGCATCCTGTTACTTGTGTGATTCAGGAATGCCAGCTCAGACTGTTGCTTGATTTCCGAGTTAGTCCCTGCTTTCTGTGTTCTCATCACTGAAGATCCAGCTGGATTGATAGTTCATGCTGGTCAACCACATGTTACATGGTCATGGCAGATGAGGAGGCATTCCATGGAGCTGGGGACTGAGTTGGACTCAGCTCAATGGGTTGCTTGGGAGGACCCCGGAATATACCAACAAATGATGAATGCAGCAATGTGCTTCAACGGTGCATGCCTCCACACGTGATCTGATTATAATTGGCAAAGGGCAGTGGATTGGCAGAATCATTAGAGCCTTGGAATATTTGTTCCAGTGTTTTATATTCCGAGTTCAAATCCCACTGAGGCAAACTATGCCTTTCATAAGAATCAATAAAGTAAAGTATCTCTCAAGGAATGGGACTGATGTAATCAACGAGTACTCCTCCCCTCAATATTACTGGCCTTGTGCCTAAATTAGAAAAAAATTATTAAGACAGTGGGGAGGGTTATCAAGTCTTTGAATTTAGAAATTTGCTTTTGTCTTTTTCCAAATAAAAAGCTACATTCTAAATTACAGTTGCATTAGACAGAATTTATTCATTGTAAAGCCATCATATCTAATTAACAGCAATATTACAATAAACAAACAAAAAACTCGCATCCAATAACATGTTTGTAAAACGTTAGATTAATTTTTTTTTTTATTTTAAAACGTGAATTTGTCAGGATAAGTAAAAATTCCTGAAAAGCATATATATCCAGCCATGGCCTTTAATAAGCCAACTTTCTATTATATTTAGTAATTTATCTATTTAAAAATCACCCTCTGATTAACTCACCTACTAAGTTAGATAATTGACAACAGCTTATGGCTAAGGTTTAAATTTAGCCCAAAAGAAGTGCAAATAAAACAAACAGAAAAATTGGGATAAATCAACAAGAAGAAAAAAAAAGAGACCATATCTAATGTGTAGAGAACACATATCATGATAGAGCATTTCAGTAATTTCCTCAATTCTATAAGCAAGCAAAATTGATTAAGTCTCTTCAACAATCTATGACTCACCTGAACCATATAAGCTATAGATGTTAAGACTAGTCACATGTTCTATTTAAAATCATGGTGAAACTGAATAACTTTCTATACATACATACATATATACACATACACACAAACAATGTCTATGACACTTAAAATATTATAGATATGCTGTTTTTTGTCATAAATCATAATCAACATATCAAATCAGCAACTCCACATTTAACACTCCCAATATCCTTTATTAATAGCCTAGTCACCCGTATTACGAACCAGGTGATACACGAAGGAGTCATACCCAATGACTGGTGTAGCAGCATCTTAGTCAACTGCTACAAAGGTAAAGGGGACGCTTTAGATACAAATAATTACAGAGGCATCAAGCTGTTAGATCAGGTTATGAAAGTTACAGAGAGGGTCATAGCCCAACTAATTAGGGAGCGAATCAATTTAGATGAGATGCAGTTTGGGTTCATGCCAAGTAAAAGCACTACTGATGCCTTATTTCTAGTGAGACAGTTGCAGGAGAAATACCTAGCTAAGGATAAACCTCTGTACCTGGCTTTCGTTGACATGGAGAAAGCCTTT
>NC_068986.1:30798051-30800450 GCF_001194135.2 Octopus bimaculoides | reverse complement strand
GACTGGCTTGTGCGGGTGGCACATAAAAGACACCATTTCGAGCGTGGCCGTTTTCGTGCGGGTGACACGTAAAAGCACCCACTACACTCTCTGAGTGGTTGGCGTTAGGAAGGGCATCCAGCTGTAGAAACTCTGCCAAATCAGACTGGAGCCTGGTGTTGCCATCCGGTTTCACCAGTCCTCAGTCAAATCGTCCAACCCATGCTAGCATGGAAAGCGGACGTTAAACGATGATGATGATGATGATGATGATACCCGAGATGTGTTGGCCTAAAACAATATGGGAATGTCATATATTTAGAATGCTGCTTCAATAGTTTCTAGTTTGGATGGAATCCAAAAGTAAGCTACCTACCATGTTGGTAACAATCTGCTTCCAACTGCCAATTAGCCATACTATCTAATGTAGAAAGACTAATAAATGGGTGAAGACATCAGAGAAATTGTCATCTTATCTAAGATTAATTCTGCCAGCACTCCATATCTTCTGAGATTTTTTTTTTTTTTTTAATTATTATTAGAATATTCGAGCATGTTTCTCTCTGTTGGTACAAATTTACATAATTCGGTGTCTGAACATGCCACTTGTTCTTCAGCTTACCAATCTACAAAAGTGTCATGTGCTCGTCTGATAATTTCTTAGGTCTTTTTTTTTTTTACTGAATACCACCAAGGAACAACATTAAATGAACTTGGGAATTGAAGCAACAGTCAACATAGAGTAAGGCAGCCTAGTAAAAAAAAAACTGAGAATTTCACAGATAATATATTGTTTAAACACCAGAAGATTTATGTGGAACAAACAGAAATAATTTATAAATGAGTAATATAAAACAACAGTGAATAGTGATTGAGAATGTAAATTGTTAATGAATAAAGTCAATAAAAAAGTGTGTCAACAAAGCCCTAGAATGGGGTATTTAGGTTAAACTTAAGAAAACTAGGATGAATCCAAGAAATGGTCAAATATAATGGCATCTGATACTATTTTGCAAATCCATCATATCAATGGAAGGGCAGTTGCTGAAATGACAATCCTTTTGACTCAACAGAAGAAACAGTAATCAACAAATTCTTGTAATAACATATCTGTGGAATTTCACTTTAGTTACTCATCCAAACAGTTATCCGAGTGTTTTTTTTTTCCAGTGATATAAGAGAAAAGAAAAACTCCCATCAATCATTTTCAAAGATGCTCAAATCATAACATCCTTACACTTGGTTTCTCTTCTGGTTTGCGGTTAGTGGAGCAAATAATTCCCCAGATGGACACAATTTCCAACGATGACTAACTCCTGTAAACCAGTTATATTTTGAATTTTAAAAATATACCACTGGTTGTTTTACATATAAATATTTCAATGAACATTTTTTAAAATTTAATTTCCATTTCATAACTGCAAATTTAATATAAGGAAAAAATGGCATTAAATTTCAGACTCATTCAAATAGTTTTTTAACCTTTCTGCAACCCTCATTCATTATTAGGAGTTAAGTGAAAGAAGTTAATTTCAAGTAAAAATAACCAGATTGAATGCTTTCCAAATTAAGTGACCTAAAATGCTGTCCTTTATTCATGCACTAAATATAAATCAGTTTAAAGGGATTCATTTGTGAGGGCTTTTCTAAATGCATATAACAATGACGATAATAACAAAAATTCATTCTTTCAAACCACAAAACTATACTGTTGTATAGATAAGCAATGATATCCTCTATTACGCACAATGCTATGCAGTATCTGCATTAACAAACTTTATATTGTGATTTTTACTGTGTCTTTCGGGGTTTTTTTTTCTTTTTGTTTACTATATCTTTTCTCTTAGCTATATCCTCTATTCCATAGAAAAAAAGGCTATAAAATCGAGACTGCATTCAGACTAGAATGATTCTGTTCACTTTACATATTTTGTAATCTATAACTGGATAAAAAAAGTCTGACATACTCTTAGAAAATAAAAGAATTCCCAGTTTTAGACAGTAATCATACAAAATATATAACATGAAAGTTAATCTAAACAAGAATTTCCCAGTTTCAGGAATTAATCACACAAAAATAAACACGAAAATTAATCCAAATAAAATGAAAAGTTAATGCTTCTTCATTTGCTACAAATTTAAACATTCATCATTATCAATGGCCTTCATTTTTCTTTAATTTTCCTGTATATCTTTCACTTAGGTGAAAAGTAGGCACAGGCGTGGTATGAAGCTTGCTTCCCAACCACATGGTTCCGGGTTCAGTCCCACTGCATGGCACCTTCAGCAAGTGTCTTCTATCATAACCCTCAGTTAACCAAAGCCTTGTGAATTGATTTGGTAGATGGAACCTGAAAGAAGCCCTTTGTATGTATGTATGTATATATATAGATAGATGTGTTTGTGTGTTTGTCCCCCCC
>NC_068986.1:30795495-30797817 GCF_001194135.2 Octopus bimaculoides | reverse complement strand
AGTCAAATGACAAACTAGTAAAAGAATAAAAGAATTAGGTGGCAATACAGTGCCCACTTCTTTTTACATTGCCCCAGAGACTTGTAGAAGTGGTGGTAGGTTATCCTCAAGATAAAAACCTAGTCCGATGGCTTGCAACAAAGTAGACTCCACTAAAGGTACTGAAAGTGCCAGATTGTGGCCTTAAACTGGGTGATGGACTAAGTGTAATACCCTAGTAAGTCATGGGGGGGGGGGAATGAACTCAGAATGCTAAGAGCTAGAACAAATACAACAAGACACCTGGTCCAACACAGTTACAGTTCTGTCAAGCCACTGCTCTGGACTGATAACTATTTTTTATTGAGCTCTAAAGAATGAAAGGCAAATCTGAGCAGAGAGTCTAAACAAATACCACAAGGTTTTCACTCTCTAATGACTACCAGTTTGCCATCATGCAAACATGTTTATAAAAGGCCTGCAAAATGACTTTTATAAAATCCTACTTTCTTACATCACATTATATAAGAGTTTTCAGCTCGGAGTTTTACAATTTGTTCTCATTATGATCTACTGTTAGGACAAACATGGACAAGTGTGTTCATGATGTAACTAACAATGAGTTAAGTCCTCTCCTAGACTTGTGACCTTCACAACTACATATCAATTTGAGGTGTCATGGGCAAAATGTGTCAAGTTTATAGTACATGTCAGCTGTATAGTCTTTCACTGATATAACCAACATTTAAGCATCACAGTGGAATCTATCTCTCCAAACAAAATAGTAAACACTGAGATCTGACATACAAACAACTACGATTTTTTGCCACTCTGAATTTTAACATTAAAACCATTATGATCATATATTTTATCAAATGAATATCTAATTAAAATTCTCAAAGTTATACAGATAAATCAAAACCAGAAATATTTTTACAAAATCTATAATAGTTTAAGTTCAAAAGTTATGCAATACGCAATATGATGAGCCTAAAAACTTCCCACCTCTATTTTTTTCTTAATTCTTCAATCAATTGAAAAAACTAAAATCTTGTTTGAACAGACATTATTTCAATAATAGTCTCAAAAATCTTCATGTCTGACTACTCTACTTTCCCACATCAGAATAGTGGAATCTGTTCTTTAGTATTTAACCCAGCATAATAGTCAACATTTTGCAGTTAATTTTCAACCCCTTTAAGTTGGTCATCCTACACCAATCCCCCCAAAAAAACCTTACATGCATTTGTCTTTTGAATAATTTTAAACTCAGAATTACCAAAATCTCCATAACATATAGGAATTAGCTTTCTACATTGAAGGCCAAGTAAATAAAGACAGTCAGCTGAGTTGGATACACAAATTCTGTGTCTGATTTTCCTCTCTTTGTACTTAAATTCAAAAGGATTGTTGTCTACAACTATTTTAGGTAATTTCTTCAAAATTTGAACACAGTTTCAAATGGAAAATGTTCAAAATTTCTGAATGATAAGATATAAAATTATGATAATATTGACAGTTTTCCTTCCTAGGAAATCCTATATTCAGGTATATATGCTCATAATTCTTTATAAATTCAACACTCTTTTTCCTCGGGGTTAAGAGTAAATTGATCTTTAAAAGAAATAATCACACAGAGAATATTTTGTGTGCTAAACAAATATTTTCTTCAAAAGACAAAATATGGCTTCATCTCTTAACTCATTAAATTATTCTGTCTCTTCTCTCAGATCTATAAAAATCTATTTTCTCCAATCTGGCAATTCCTGCTAGGCTTTTAATCGACATATGGAAAAATAGTTGCAACTATGAACCATTAAGATCAACAGCTTTTTATCAGATCCACTGTTACACTGCCATTGAAGCATCATTGCTTTCTGTTCGTGCTTCAAAGCAAATACTGTTTTTTTGTTTTTTTTGTTTTATTGCATATATTTATTGGACAAAATAGTGATAAGTTCCATTTGCTTTTGGCAATGAACTTTAATTGCAACATTGATGATGATGATGATAATGATGATTTCAAATTTTGGCACAAGTGCAGGATTTTTATGGAAAGGGAATTGATCAATGCCACTAACCCAGCACTTGACTGGTAATTTATGTCATTGGTACCAGAGAGATGAAAAGCAGCACCAACCGCAGCAAGATCTGAACTTAGAATATAAAGGACCAGAAGAAATACCAAAAGGCAAAGCATTTTGTCCAATGCTCTAATGATGTAACTAATCCCATAGCCTTAATATCAAGCAGATGATGCAGCAGCTAACAAGTATATATACACACATATATATATATATATATATATATATATATATATCATAAATATACAGGGATTAGCAT
>NC_068986.1:30792258-30794728 GCF_001194135.2 Octopus bimaculoides | reverse complement strand
ATATATATATATATATATAAGTTATATTCTGAAATGAAATTTACAATCAAACCATTGGCTTCTGTTCGGTTGTTTACTGTTTATGTTTTTGTTTGTTCTTTTCATACATCATGCTGTTATATATTCAGCAACTGTAAACTTGCATTGTGAAAGCAATATCTATTTTTTATCATGTAATTCTTGATATACACAAGGAGCTGTCATTGGACAGTTTATATATAATTAAAATATAAATGGCAGCTTAGTTACAGCACAACTGATATGTCTTCATAGCTAAGATCTCAATAAGTATCCATTTTATTTTTTCTATTTCCCATATTTGCAGAGAGAGAGGTATTAACTTTTGTCAGTAGATAGAAGTGAGTGAGGTGTAATTAGTTAGTTACAGTTGTGATATAAGTGCATGGGAATAATAGAGATCAATGTATCAGGACTAAGTGTCAGGCACCCAAGAAAAGTAGGTCAACAGTAAAGACAAATTGAAGGAAAAGCTATTGATGATGCTGGTAGAGTCTTTGTTTGGTTCTTTTCATTCCACTCACATCAATCTTCAATGTCCTAGATGACCCTACTGATGAGGTTTTTATTTATATATATATCTAAATATATACTCTCTTTACTCTTTTACTTGTTTCAGTCATTTGACTGCAGCCATGCTGGAGCACCGCCTTTAGTCGAGCAAATCGACCCCAGGACTTATTCTATCGGTCTCTTTTGCCGAACCGCTAAGTTACGGGGACGTAAACACATCACTCTTGGTTGTCAAGCAATGCTAAGGGGACAAACACAGACACACAATCACACACACACACACACATATATATATATATATATATATATATATACGACGGGCTTCTTTCAGTTTCCGTCTACCAAATCCACTCACAAGGCTTTAGTCGGCCCGAGGCTATAGTAGAAGACATTTGCCCAAGATGCCACACAGTGGGATTGAACCCGGGACCATGTGGTTGGTAAGCAAGCTACTTACCACACAGCCACTCCTGCACCTATATATATTTATTGTGGGCATGTGAAAACTTAATTGTTATGCACCTGAGAAATATTTTTTTGCTGTCAGCATATGGATGCTTACCCTTTACATCTGATACAAAGCTGCAAAAATTGGGTATAATTGAAATATAATCTGGATGTAGTGGTGGTGATGGTGTTCAGTTTCACACCTGTACTGATCAAGCAGCCTTACGATCAAAGGCAATACAATTATAACCACCCTGTCTTTGTTTTTTTTTTTAACTAAGACTACAATTCTTCCTATTTTTGAAATGGTAGTATATGATATTCAGGAATCTGGCAGCTATTTCTAGCAAGGTAAGCAACTATGTAGAGGCTCCTTCACTGGTTCATTTGGATGTGGTGTTGTTTACAATGTTAAATATACAATACCGACTGCTTTGGATATACTTAAATGCACATACCTCATACTGCCCACTCTATTAGGTATATTTATATACCTAATGGGTATATAAATATACCCATTAGTATATAAAGAAGTCAAGGTACACGTGTGCAAAACTTAGTCCTAAAATTACTACTTCAACATTTAAGTATACTGTTTTAATTATTTCTCCTCTTTTGCCTCAGTTCAGAACACATATATACAATATGCCAATACATCTTTTTTTATTATTAAACAAAATGAATAACACCTAAATTTTACATTAAAACTCGATTTGCAATGAGAAAAAGAAAACCTCATAATTTTAAGTCACTTTTTTTTTTTCTTTTTACATTGAAAAGAAATCTTGTAACCCATTTATTCAGATGCCAAACAAAAATCTTTATTACAATAAAAACTAATTTCAAATTTACTCATGTGTAACTCTTCCTCCTCATCACCATTTTAATGTCCATTTTTCCCCAACTCTGTTGGCATACATTACACAGTCCAGTCTCATATATTACACAACATCTCGATATTTTGTTATCTCAGTAACAAGATCCAATATTCTAAGGTCTGACTGGCAATTTAGATTTATATGAGAACACTTATTTGTTCTTAATATCAATAAAAACTAAATTAATAAACAACCTCATAGATGAGAGTCAAAGGGAGAGAGCTCAAACACACCAACCATTCTTCACTGTGTTCTTGAGGTCTCATACAGCAGCCTTATACTCTGCCAGGGTCCACTCTACCATGTCCTTAATATCACCACTCCATCTTATAGGTGTTATTTCTTTACCCACAAGGGGCTACACACAGAGGGGACAAACAAAGACAGACAAACGGATTAAGTCGATTATATTGACCCCAGTGCGTAACTAGTACTTATTTAATCGACCCCGAAAGGAGGAAAGGCAAAGTCGACCTCGGCAGAATTTGAACTCAGAACGTTGCGGCAGACGAAATACCGCTAAGCATTTTGCTCGGCATGCTAACGTTTCTGCCAGCTCGCCGCCTTGTGTGTGCATCTTATATGTATGTGCATGCAAGTTTGTATGTGTGAAT
>NC_068986.1:30785646-30791870 GCF_001194135.2 Octopus bimaculoides | reverse complement strand
CACACACACACACACACACACACACACACACACGCACACGCACACGCACGCGCACGCGCACGCACACGCCCACACACACCTCGATTTTTTCCAGTTCAGTTACAAACAAGAACTTATGGCAGACTGAATGTGTAAAACATTTTCAGTTTTTAGCTTAAACCAACTACTTAGTTAATACACATGAAGTAGGCATAAATGAAGCAACTTCCCATTGCCACCCACCAACCACCACCTCTCAAACACCGAAGCATCAAGCTCACATGCCTATGTAAGAAATCTCTCTCTTGTTTAATATAAGTTTACAAGCTCTTTGCCAGTCATTCTTTTGCAATGATTACACCATGTTAACCAGTCTACCTATTTTAAAATAAAGTAGACATTAATATAACTCTAGCTGAAGCATTACAGTATCATTTTCATATCTGTACAGCACGTTCATAAGTTACCCATCTTCTCGAAATTATGTTTTACAACTCTGCTGTTGGAGATAAAGATCTCTACCAAGCAATCACCAAAAAAATGTCAGCAGTTCATTGGAGCAGATCAACTCAGCTCTAAGTAAAACTATTCAACAATAATCCATACATCAGTAGCTAATTACTGAGCAGTAGTAGCCAGACAATCTTTTATTCTAAGTTAATCCCACTGTCAGATGGACACAAATTATAAGGGAAGAATATTGCCAGATCAATCAACCCCAATACAAGAGTGAATTTTATTAACTCAGGAAGAATGAGACAAAGTTAAGCAAAGAAGGGTTTGAACTCTCATGGTAAAGTTGACATAAATACTACACAATATTTTGTTCAACATTGTTTTGTTATTCCAACACTCCAAAAGTAGCCAATTTCATATTCATTTTATTAATGTATCTTATATTAACCAATATTTCAATAACTGATCCTAGAGTAATTTGGAGATCTAATTGAAAGACACACTGAAAATAGCCAATATTATTTAGTGACAATGGATTAGATGTTTACATTTAACACCATAAGTAACACATCTGTAATACGGGTTCATGTTTATCTATTGTAAAGTATTGTTTAACAAAGTACTGTAATTTACCTTGATGGAAAAAAAATATATGTAAATTAAACAACAAGCAAGCAAACAAACCATAAAGGCTTGTTTATCTGCTGCTTAAATCTATGGAAAGTAAAGATAGAACAAACCTTTTAGATGAGAGACAATAGACATAGAATTTAACTAGTTATCAAAAACAAAAAACATAGTAGTGAATTACAAAACGAATCTTCAAGTAAAAGAGAAAGCTCTGAATTCGTAAAAACCTAACTCAAACAGCACAATTGATATTAATATAGACTAATTTCATTTTTGATACATTAGTCACACAATATTAGAAACAAGATTACTACCCAACTTAGAAACAGAAATTAACAAAATTAACTTCTGAAATGTTAAGTGGTAACTAATCTCTTTCACAGATATTAATACCATAATTTTTCTACTATTTTATACTTCATTTCAAAATCAGAATTTAATATGTCTAAACATTAAAATACAAAAAAAAACACTAATTCCTGAATGTAAGCTAGCTTTTCTCTTTTTGAAAAAAAAAAAAAAAAAAGGCTTTCATCCATAGAACATTATCTTATCAATAAGTTCAAATCAACAGCGAGGTCAGCTTTATAGCATTTCAGTCTTGTAACAAGTACAGAAGTTAAGCTGGGTAGATAGCAATATTACTTTTTTAACAAGCATATACGTTTCACAAATGAAATTATTCCACTGGATGAATAAGCTACTGAGTTGGACTCAGCATACAATTATTATTAAAATAAAAATCCCTCACTGTATGATTTTAGCACAAATGTGTGAGGATCTAACTGTAATGTTGTCATTTCCCCTTGGGATTAAACAGGGTCTATAATGAAAAGTGTTCCAGCTGTGTATATCTAGAATAACATTGTCTTGTGCATTCTTCCTTTTTGAAGATGGGTGTGATTTGAGAGAGAATTGGGAGCTATTGCTCGCAAGCTGAGCAACCACATAAAAGTTCCATAGTATACACTGCAGTTCTCTATCATCTATGACATCACCATAACACTAGAGATAACAACATTATTATTTTATCCTTGTTCTACAAAAGCAAGAATCAGGATAATTTTTTTTTAAGTAACTGCTTTTATATTAAATATTGCTATTGATCAGAGGGAATTGTAAAGAAAGGACTAGGTTATGGCTTTATGATATTTAATAAACTGAATTCAAACCCTATCATGGCTGACGTTACCTTTCATATACAGGGAAAAGAATTTTTTTAAATACTATAAGGCCTCTCTCTGTTTAACAGAATTGGCCATGTTTCTGGACCTGAATGTATAGACTTAGGCAAGATTTCTTTTGTGGAAGACTAGTAGCTGCTCATGTATACAACTTCACCCTGTCCATAGCACCAATGTTGTCTAATGACAAGGTTAAAGACTTATAGCCATTGCTGTCAGATCACAAAGAACCAGAAAGAACAAGGCACCTCTGTCCAATCCTTGAACAGTTCTTACAATCCATCACTCAAGATTGGTATTTTTGTTTTTCTGTTGACCCTGAAAGGGTGTCTACAAAGTTAACCTTAGGAGATTTTAACTCAGTTGAAAATATTGCAAGGCATTCTATCCAACATTTTAATAAATTTGCTAATTCATCACCATAAAAAAAGTATTAGTATACTAAAATACAGAAGTGTTGGTATATTAAGATTAAGTTAAGTTACTTGTTACAAATGCAAAAAAGTAAAACAAGTTTTAATGGAAATATGATCACGAGAGGAACTAGTATTATACTGTAAGGTCGATAGTTCACCTTATTGGGGAAACAGCTATGAATTTAAACCTATATCTAATATCATAATGAACTGGACAATGACAAGTTCTATGACTCATTAGATAAGTGGGACATCAGTGAAGATTTCATCTCCATATGAAATATCAAAGGCATATCAGTCAGCCAGTGCTTAACTCTATAGACAGACAGGAAGAGATGAACTGCCAGCTAACCAATCAAGCATTACTTATGCACTTCTTTCACTGCTTCCGCCAGCAAACTATATTTACTACATGTATCTATTTACGGCTAGTTCAACTACAGCAACGCAAGTAAAATGCTTTCGCTAGCTACATATTTATTTTTACTGCCCAGTCATCAGAAGAAGGATAATAACCAGAACTCTTTTCAGAACTTCCTAGACCCAGTGGCAGGAAGGGACCAAGTTATTCCAACTGGAGACCTGACCTGAATGTTTGCAACAGAGTTTGCTCTGATAAAGGTGCCCAAGAACCAGGATTAAGTCTACCACCCAAAAACAGGAATGGCCCCTTCAGTGAGCTTCTACAAAGTTTACATCCACCAAAATTTCATTCACAAGGCTTTCATTGACTTAAGGTTAATGTAGTGGGCTTTTTCTCAAGATGCTGCACAATGGAACTTAGTGAATACAATTGAGTTGTAAAGCAAACTTCTCAATTCTACAACTGTTCACAAATGATATGAACCACAAGCATTTCAACTGGTTACATAATACCCTATTCACTTGACCAGCAGCTGGCACTCTAATCATTTTAATTCTATATTTCAAAAATAGAAATAGAATGCTAAATACCAACAGCAAATTGCACTTGAAGTAGCTCATTATTTCATTAACATGCCAAAGAACATACCACTAGCTTCAATCTAACGTCAAAGATTGAGGACTATTTTTCTTTTATCCCTCTTTTCTGAATTAATACATAATGATTTCTTAAATTGGCACACATTTTGTAAGGTAAAAATATATTGGAATGCATCAATCTCGTAGTATAAGTATTGGCATTTATTTCATTGACACTGGAGGGATGAAAAGTAAAAGTGATTCAAAAGGATTTTAACTCAGAACATGACTAAATGTAACTAAATATCTATTAGCTGTTAAGGTCTTAGGTATGATAAACACTAATTTGTGATGGAATAAAGCAACAGGCTCAGTGACATTCATGGTTTTGTTCTTTCTCTGAAACTAGTGTTTATAATACCTATTATAACTAAACACTAGTATGTAATTTAGTCTGAGACTTTAACATTATTGTCACTCCAATCACCTCTGAATTATTAAAGAATTCTTACACAGGCATATTAAAGAGATTTTACATGGAAAAGATATACTTGATGTAATTTATGATTACAAAATAACATTGAATTGTTTTATCAAACACAATATCAAGAAAAACTGAGTCAGACTGACGAATTGAAACTGAGCACTATTCATATCCACTGCTCTTATAAGCTCTGTGTCAGCTATGAATTATTAGTCATTGTATTTTCAAGAGCACATTCACCGATTTGGGTAATTTCTAGAGGATGACCTTTTCTTAGTGCAGCTATATTTAAACATTCATAATATATAATACCCAAGTATGTAATATATGTGTATATGTATATGTTTATATATCTAAAAGATCCCAATTCTTGCTTTTGTAGAACAAGGATCAAATAACATTATTATTATCTCTGGTGTTATGGTGATGTCATAGACGACAAAAAACTGTAGTGTATACTATAGAACTAGTATGTGGTTGCAAGCAATAGCTACCAATTCAAAGTAAGTGATTTAGCTTACATCTGACCTCATTTTGGGTAGTGGTATTGATAAGTCAGGAAGATGATGAAATACAAAAGTCTACTACCCATGCTATGAGACCTGGTGTGAATTATCTCACTTGTCCATGACTTCTAGGTGTTTTTACATCAGGTGTATTCATGAAAAAGTTTTCTCTCATGCCTATAAATCATGGTCTGCCCACAAACTGGCAAAACACATACCTTGTGTATGTGTGTTCAATATTGGTTTTATATATTATATCATCATCATCATCATCGTTTAACGTCCGCTTTCCATGCTAGCATGGGTTGGATGATTTGACTGAGGACTGGTGAACCGGATGGCTACACCAGGCTCCAATCTGATCTGGCAGAGTTTCTACAGCTGGATGCCCTTCCTAACGCCAACGACTCCGAGAGTGTAGTGGGTGCTTTTACGTGCCACCGGCACGAGAGCCAGTCACATGGTACTGGCAACAGCCACACACATACACACACACTTCAATAAATAACTTCATTTTCATTTCTTTCTAGATATCCATTAGAAATAATGTAGGGAAATGATGAACAATGGAAATTTATCTTAGTGTTACTGGAAGTTTGAAAACACAGTTGAAGTGCAAAGACATTTTAGGAGATAGGGGTGTTGTTTCAAACAGATCCACTTATATGACTTACCATCACTGAAATTAGTGATGAGTTTGAAGCAGATGAAAAAGTTCAGAATGTCCACATGAAACATTCCAGAAGAACAAAGCATCAATGAGTCCCACAAAGCAGGAAGAGGTAAACTAATAAATGTATTGCCAGAGTCATGAAATAGGAATTTCAAAATCAAGTATCCATTGTATTTTGAAGCATCGTCAGTGGGAAGTTATATTCCAAGAATAGTCCATGTTCTCAATGAAGATGATCGAAACTGAAGAGTGGACTTTTGCAAATGGTACTTGTCAAGTCATGTAGAAGATGCATACTTTCCAACTAAAGTTGTTCAGAACGATGAGACTACATATAAATTAAATAACTCAATTAAGCACCAATTACACCTACTGGGGAGCTGAGGATCTGCATTTTATGAAAGAACATCATGTTAATTTTCCAGGAGTTACATACAGTATGGTACAGCTTATCATTGAATCCTCATTTTTTTGGTGGTAGTGTGACTGGTGCCATGAACTTGCTGCGACAGTCTGCCATGCCAAGCATTCAAGAGGACTTTGAAGGTATGGAGTTTTATTTCCAGCAAGATGGAAATTTTGCCAAGCAAGCAGCCATAGTAATGTAAAAGCCTATCATGATGTAATTTTGCCAAATGAGTAGATTAGATGAAGAAGTTTAGTAGAATACCCTCTACATTCACTGGAACTCACCACTTGACTTATTGTATGGGAATACTTAAAGTTTACTGTACAAAGCCAGCAAAAATCAACAAATTGAAAACAACCATTGAATGAGTATTATTCTTTTACTTGTTTCAGTCATTTACTGCAGCCATGCTGGAGCACTGCCTTTAGCCAAACAAATCAACCCCAGGACTTATTCTTTGTAAGCCTAGTACTTATTCTGACAGTCTCTTTTGCCGAGCCGCTATCGGTTGTCAAGCAATAGTGGGGGGACAAACACAGACACAC
>NC_068986.1:30779796-30785601 GCF_001194135.2 Octopus bimaculoides | reverse complement strand
TATATATATATATTTATATATATATATATATACACGCACACACACACACACAACAGGCTTCTTTCAGTTTCTGTCTACCAAATCCATTCACAAAGCTTTGGTCAGCCCAAAGCTATAGTAGAAGACACTTGCCCAAGGTGCCATGCAGTGGGACTGAACCCAAAACCATGTGGTTGGAAAGCAAACTTCTTAGCATACAGGTGTTACCAAAAAAATTAAATTCTGCCTGTAGATTCCATTAAATTTTGAAACTGAAATGTATTATAATAAACACTGAATTTACAATCATTCAATATGAAAAGTGCAATTGCATCTCCAAGATTAGCCTTAGGGCTCATGATACATATATACATACATGTATTTAAAGAACCAGAATGATGGGTGATTAGCAGTTGTCAAGAAGACCCATCCATCTCTGTAAGACATTTTGGAAAAACAATGTTTATACGAGTGCATAACTGTGTCCTCTCACTCAATTTCCTCCTCAAGATGTCCCAACTACTTATCATATTTCTGACAGCAGTATTCTGCTCCTGTAATTAAATGCGAGTAAAGCTGCCAACTTCATCACCTCATCCCTGATACTACTTATCTTCCTCACTACCTGGAACTGTTTCACCTGATACCCATATGTCATTCTTAATACTGTCCACTCTGCCCACATTTTACATCAATTATCCTCCTAAGCCATCAAATTATTTTCTTGCACCACTATGTTTCTCCCTATCTCCATTCACTTGTGCCTCCTTGCCTATCTCTCCCCATCACACTCTTACAACCCATGCAACCATATATCTCTCTCTCATCCTCCCCCTGTCTCCTGTATCATTATTGCTATTTTGCTGTGCTTCACACCTACCTCTTTCAGCAGTAAACATTGGGACATGATGCAGACTTCAGATCCTTCTAAACCATCAACCCATGCTGGCATGGAACAGAGAAGATAAATGATGATGGTGGGTAGTCATGTAGCTCTTTTTCAGCAAGAAACCTACTTCCTCACCCCTTCTTGAGAAACCATGGTGGAGCCCTCTGGACTTAAAACCTGGTGGAGCCCTCTGGCCTGTCTGTTCTTCTTGAACCATCCAACCCATGCCAGCATGGAAAAAAGAAGTGATGATGATGATATATAGAGATAAAACCCAAGCCCACAGTGTAATAAATTTAAGCCTGTATCCACACAGGCATGCCTGCACCACACACATTTATATATAATATACATGCTACCTGAGCTTCAATGGGTTTTAGGTCACATTTATATTTTCACTTTACAAATAATTCAAAAGCGGATAATATTTGGCAAGCTGATTTAACCGTTTGATATTACATGGATATATAAAACAGCCTATCTAACAACTCTTGTGTCAAAAAACTTTACCTATTGCTACAAATTATAAAACTGACCATGCAAGACATGTTTTACAAGAAAATGTATACTGTCATAAAACTTTAAACTTTGATCAGGTGTATTCAAATACATTGTTAAACTTTAACAATCTTCACTGAATAGAGAACTTTACTGAAAAACCTTATAAAATTAATCAGTTAAGATAATCTTTTAATAAGAAAATATGTATTCTCTTAATACTTTAAACTTTGATCAACAGTAGGTTATTGAATCAGAACCATTTAAGGCAATAAACCAATGAAATAGATAACACTTAGTTTACTCAAATAACTTACATTAAGTATTAGATTTACTGATAAGGTGTTTAATCTGCAGAATTGTGCATGCATGTTGAATCCTAATAGGTATTGGAAATAGTATGTATCTTTCTAAGTTTTTCAAGGTGTTTCTCAACCTGGAAAAAAAAAATCACATGTGTTCCTAATTTGAGAAACCATTAGAGCTTATACAGTTAAAGTAGTTTCTATGATTGGACTTCACTTCAAATAAAATCTTTAGATAAGACGTATACAGGACATAAATCTTAAACATCACGTGCTAGAAACAACTGATAGCAAGGGCAAAGAGAAATGACAGGTGTTTGACCAACTTCTTACTTTGGAACATAACCAAAATTGAAAGGTAAAGTTGAAATGGTAAGCTGTTGAAAATGTAGTTTCACCTCCTCTACACGCTAAACTTTAAATTGTTCAATATTGTACTACACTATCATTTACTAAGATTCTTTAGTTTAAACCTTACTGCAATGATCACTGTAACTTTCCAACAGCCAGGATTGATAAGGTACCAGTAATATGCTGAAATTAGTCATCAATGCCTACAGCACTGTTAAGCTTCTAAATAGGTCTCTGATAATATTTACATTTTTCTTTTTACAATAATTCAAAATACATAAATATACATGCCTTCAGTGATTCTTCAACAACCCATGGTCAGAGAATTTTTACTCACTACTGCAAATTATAAATATCAATTATACTTTAATTAGTATTTCTACAATCTAATAATTAATTTCATTGGCTACCACCCAAAACTAGTGACAATTATCAGAAACTTTACTTTTAGGAAAAATTTACTGGTACTAAAGTTATCGATTCTCAAAATTAACACTACTAATTCAAACACTTTAGAAATAAGATATTTCATAAACAAATACATCTGAACATTGAAATTTGTTTTAGTACAGATGTGGAGTGGAATGGATTAGAAAGTTTTACAGATCAGCTTTGTTTCTGATCTCATGCCACCACTCCTATGAGACAATCTTCTCATTTTGAGTTCATCTACTTCTAAAGTTTACTGTGGTCTAATTCTGCCTCCCCAGCCAACTGTTTCACTGCCATACGATATCAAACTTTATACAAATCCTCATCTAAATGTACTTTACATAAAGAAACAAAAGAAATCTTCAGCTACTAACAAAGATAATAGTTCCTTTCTAATGTTAATTACACCAGCTAGATGGCAAGAACTAACGTGGGTAGGGTGTCTTAAGCAGCCATTGACTGTTTATGCTAGTTACCTCAGAACATCTGGTATACCTAAAACTTAAGCTATCTGTTAATCTAAATAGATTCTCTATATCTTCGTGTACCTCATGTTTATAGTGACTATACAATACTGAGTTGCTACCTGCCCACTTAAAATACAAGCATAAAGATACTTCTAAGATGACACCACTTACCTCTACACTTTTGAAATTCTGCATTTATTTAGCAGATATTGCAATAAGAGATTAGCTGTTAGCATATGAATGTATCCAGGGTCGACTAATTTTGAACTGTTTCAAGACTCCTTTAAAGACTGAAATGAAGAAACGAATGCTCAAGACAGATAGATGGAAGGACCCATGTTCCTTCTAATCCTACTTTTCACATCCTAAGAGATTGGTCCGGACAGCTTTTGTGGGCTAGCCATTCCTTTACCTCAAGATTGCACTGCAAAACATGGCCACATGCACATGCATAAGCATTTCTCTCGGTTCACAAATAAATGAAAGTTCAGAAATTTAAAAGAAATCAATACACTGTTCTTTTATATTGACTGTTATAGACATTTCTAGATAAACTTTTTCTTAATATATTTTGATAAAAATCTTAATAAATGGTATAAGAAAGTAAAAATACAAAGAATCTAATTTAAGTTCTTTTTAATGCTTATTGAATTTATCCTACTAATTACCTATTTAAAACATTCATGAGACAGAAAATAGTTGAAAATAAGTAACCTTTAAGTAAATCAATTCAGCTTACAAAACAAACAAAATTATAAATTGAAGACAGTGAAACAAAATGTATAAAAACAGAGAATGCAAGATTATGTGGGTAGGTTATTGACTGAGCAGAGGGTAAGCCCCTCCCCCTCCATCTGCAAGCCGTGACTGTGACCCAGTTTTGATTCCCAGTTGTAGCTATCTCACTTCATTTACCTCATCATTGTTCTCGTTACATTTCACTTCTTTAAAATTAAGCGAACAAATAACCCATTGACAAAAAATCCTATTTTTGAAGACCAAGCATTTACGTTCGCTCACTCATGACCATGTATATAATTTTGCCTTACAAGAGACCGTTCACCGGGGTCGAGAGGTTTTGTTTAAGTTAGTAGAATAGATACATGAATTGGTTGGTATGACAAAACTCTAGGTAATAAACTCGGTGTAGTACTCCTATGTAAAGCAGGAGTGGTAGCAGTACAAAGTATACAATATCCTGGCAATATTCCATTTCAAGCATGGCTCTCAGACAGGTACACAGTTAGCTTGCTATTCAGACAAGGAGATATTGAAAAAGTGATTCACATGCCAACGAAAGGTTAAGAGTTACATCACATGAAATATTATTGAACCAAATCAAGTGAAAAGAGTGGAGGGGGGGGGGAGAAACCACCAACACAAGTTGCACAAGACAAAAAGAGCATTTAACCTTGATGCTACATATTTTGCATTATAAATAACTTCCTGGACATTCCACTCAATTCCGCTACCGGGAATAGTCCGGATTTTTTTGTTAATGCTAAAATACCTTAAGTGTTACAAGTTTCCTTACGGAAGGAATATACGCGTTTTGGGTGGGCGGTTTATAAACGAAAGTCATCTCTCCTACTTTTAAATTCAATTCCTCTAACAACTAAAATTGTGAGAGAAATTGAGAAAGGAAACTCTAAAGACAAAAGAGAAAAATGAATAGATGTTATCAAATCGAAAAGATGATGTGTGGCTCGTGTTTTACAACGAGCAATAGACCTTCAAAAAAAGGATCGAATTTTGTTCAAATATCGTCAAAGAATGAAGCGAGGGAGGAGAGAATGTGATAAAATGAATAGACAAGAATGTTCATAGAGGCATCGAATTAGCGGCATGATAATAAACAGGAAAAGCAGTCAGGCTTAATAAAAAGGAGAGAAAAAAAAGGGGAAAATTTCTCAATGAACAAGGAACAAATTAAGCTATATCAGAATTAGTTTAATAATTATCGTTATCGTTTTAGAAAAGAAAAAAAATGCACACATCTAATACTGACATGTACATACTACTACTTATTGATACGCACCCCACACACACACATACACACCAATAATACAGATTACACACCCTATTTTTCTATGAAAGAAATAAAAGAAAACAACAAAACTAGAGAGAAGATTCGCTGAGAGAATGTAGAAGGGAAGGGAAAGGCGGATTTTGGCATACCAGATGACTAACATTAGTTTCTGTCTGCTGTTCTATCAGCAGAATTAGCGGCCCCCATAGAGAGAAGAAGAGAAAAACATCAGTAGAGAAAACTGAAAGAAGGAAAGGGTATAACCTAGTGTCAACATGAATTCAAACCGTTTTATCCTATCTTATATAATAAATATTAATAAACTTTATTATTTTTTTTTAAGTATTGAAATATACAAAAGGAGCGTGAACAGCCTGGGTTTGTCAACTAAAATACATATCTGACACTTGTGTGAGCACCAAGAATACCACCATCATTCCAACATGACAATTCTCCTTTTGTACAGTTTCGTTTTCTCCTGTATCTTCTCCCACTTCTGATTTACCAGACAAAGAGTTTGAAGTAGTAAATGGTATTGCCGTTTTCGACGACATCTGAAGACATATTCATGTGATGAATTCATTTTTTTTTTTTTTTTTTTACAATGCTTCCAACTTCGAGAAATAGACAAGTGTATAACAAAACTTGATTCAAACTAAAATATATAAGCTTTTATAAACTAAATTAAAAGGTGATAAAAGAATAAATTATGTGAATTCTGATTAACTTAGAGGTCTTAATATATGAATATATATAATTTTCAAAAGCCGGCTTTTTTATTATCTTCCTCATTCAACAGTGACTAATATCAATACAACCTTTCTTAGAAATACATGCTTACTTACAGATTATATA
>NC_068986.1:30778206-30779728 GCF_001194135.2 Octopus bimaculoides | reverse complement strand
TAACATGCATATACATACGCCTTAGTAGTAGTATATAAATATTTGTTTAATAATGAAACAAAAAAAGAAAGATTTTTTTCCCTAAAAAGGCAAAAACAAATATATAAAAGAAAAATGTGAAAGAAGTATAAAAAAAAAAGGAAGCCCACACTATTTTACTGGCAAATGAAATGATCTAACTCTCTCTCCAACTAAGAATGAACGAAACTATTCAAATAGCACTCATCTTACATCTACGTCTGGTGACAGGAGAGAGATAGAGGAAGATAGAAAGAAAAGATTTCTCTATTTCCCCCTATCTTTCTATATTACTCTAGCAGAATCCACTGAGGAAGAATTGCCGGTCTTTTTACTGCTACCCAAAAAAGGTGTGGGGAAAAAAAAAACAGCTTGCCGTCTTTAGCAGGCTAAGTAGAAAGAACCCGGGGAGAGGAGTTCTAGAGAGAGAGAAAGAACTAGACTGATGCCAAAGATAAAAGTTTAACATTATGTAGAATCTGTTGATATTGTTTCGTTTCTTCCTATCCTTGAGAAAGGCATGAATGAAACAAAACGATCCATAGTTTTCATTCCCCGTCTCTGCAATAAAAAGGAGGCATTATGATGCCTTTTTGAGTGAACGGGTTCCATTAAAATCAACTCGATACGGTTATTAATTATTCAGTATTCCATATAAAAATCAAAATTATATTTCTAAAACTTATATATCCATACATGTGTGTATGTATTTATATAGATAACTTGCGTGTGTATATGTGCATACATGAGATATATATATATATATATATATACACATACACATATATATTATACATATATACGTTATAAGGGGAGGAGATACACTTGTGTAGGTATATATACACACACATACATATATATATATATAAATACATACATACATGTACATATATATGCACATATATAAATACACACACATATATATATGAACATTACAAGAAACATATGTAGTTGCTTAAATGTCAGTTTAACCCGATTGAAGAACAAGAGGATAGAAGATGAAAAACATTCGAAGCAGCAGCAGCAATTGTTTCACCCTAAGTCAGCCTTCATCAAAGGCATTCCAACCATGACCATTTCGTCTTTTATTTCAAACCTTTATATATAACAAGGACTATATTGAAACGTCTCTTATTTTTAAATGGCAGGGTGTGATTTTAAGGAGAATCGACTGCTACTTCTAACAGGTCAAACGACCATATAAGGTCCTTCCCCCGCCCTCGTTAAAGAGGTAGACGAAATATGTGTGCGGCTTTTTCAAAATCTCTGCATAGTACAATGCTAACCCTAGACAATTCTTGCTTAAGTAGGACTTGTGATCAAAGCATTTTAGCCATGATCAACCCCTCTTTTATTCAGGCACATCATGTATTCTAATACTACGTTATCCAATGTAGACTTAGATTATATTCTTGTCTAAGATGGCAGGGTGGAATTTAAAGGAAATTTAGAATCTAATTCTTGTAGGTCGAAAGATCACGTAGAGGTTCCCTTGTTCGGGTAA
>NC_068986.1:30741231-30778129 GCF_001194135.2 Octopus bimaculoides | reverse complement strand
ATATACTTTATATATATATATATATATTAGTCTATGTAGTAGTAGACGTAGTAATAGCATGTGTAACGCAATGTGCAATATTTGTAGTGCAGTGCGTGTGTGTGCAGAATGCAGTGCTACCGGCGAGTTCTGTGAGTAATGTTGCTAAGAAGCGCCAACGTAGCGAGACCATATTATAATACACCAAACTAACAGAGCACCATGTCATTTATTCACACTCACACCATTCGTGTGTTGAAGCCTACACACCACCAGTAAAATCTGAAGAAACTGGCAATGTTCTCTGTCGGCAAATTGTAATACAGATAGTTGGAACGATTAAATAATTTTGATGCCATGAAGAAGACGAGAAGTTCTAACGTTTAGAGCAGAAGAACCCTTCGTCACTGCCGGTTTATGTTCACTAAGACATATCGGATTAATAAACCCATAACATATCAATTTGACAAGTATTCGCTGAACAGTTTTTTTTATTTATCATATATCAATTTTTATAAGGCAATGAACTGTACAGTTTATTACAATCATAGGTAGCAGAGAGATAAAAACTAGTAGCGATAAGTATATAAGTCAAAACAACAACTTTCCCACCTTGGAAATCTACACCAATTCAAAGTAGACCCAAATAATCCAAAGAGTCAAGAGATCCCTTAAAAAGGAATTACAGATTGTATGTAGCCAAGAATAAATTTCCCCACTCTTCCCCCCGCATGACTCAAACTATTCAGAAAACTGTAAGGCTGCTATAATAAAAGTTGTAGTCATGATCTTTTTCGCTTCAGTTACTTTTATTGAAACTCCCACCAGATCTTTTCTATTTGGTTTTCTACCAAGTGAAACACAGAAAATTCAGACGAGGAAAACGAATATCATTAATTAATCAATCAATTATCTACACCCTGCCCCTTTAAGAGGGAAAAAAAAACCTTTAAAAAAACCCTACCCACGCATAGCAGAAAGAAACTTACCTTGTCTAAGCATTTTAACTCCTCTGTAGGATAGACGGGCTTCGAACACCTTCCACAACGTTTATTCATTTTGCTTCCCCAATTGTCTCTTTCAATAAGATTCTGAATGGGTTTGTGTTTTGTTTTAGGTTGCTAGTCGTGTTTGTTTTTAAGTAAGTGTTGCTCCCGTTGCGTGGTGCCCTCCGAAAGGTAACAATACAAATAAATGCAAGCTTCGCTCTACACACAACTATATCAAGCAGTAGTAGTAGTATTAAGTAGTGTAATAAAGCAAGCAGTAGATATGTTGTACTGCTGCTGTTGTTTTAGCGCTAGTATTATTAGTAGATAGCGCAACTGACTCAACACAACACTCATGTAACGCTACATTTCATTGGTTAGATCCACATTCTCTACTAATTCATTTCGACCACCGCCTTCACATTACAAATCATAACAAATAAATAAAAATACTTCTTTTTTTACAATTATTCTCATTAAATTTATCAGCTTAAAATATTTTATCTGTGTTTCTTTTTTAGAATCTCGTTTTTTTTTTTTATATTCTGAATAAAACAGTGTGTGAAATATTTTTTTTTTTAAATAGTTATGCTACTAAGAGTTTCGATGTGAAAATCTGACACGCTGAGCGTGCTTTCTGACCTTATATGGTAATTGTAAACATATTCATTATTTATATATTATTCAAAGCGGAAATGTTTCTAATACATTTAATAAAATATTTTAGGAATATTAATAATGAAACTAGTCTTTTATTTTACAGTTTTAGTTATTCGAAATAATTCAAGTTTTGAATCGGTGAAGTATCTTCTTCCGGTGACATTTTATTTTCTGCGCTTGCGTTTAATCCATCTTCCTTTTCCTGTTTAAAAATGTCTAAGAGAGGTACGTGTTAAATTTCCTTTAATTATAATCTTTATAAATCGTTATTTTGTATTGATCCTTTTATTTTGAAATATGTTTAGCTTATTAATTTGTTGTATCAATGAAATATTACATTGATTATTAATCCGATTTTTACTGTTAAAATAAATAAGTTTAAATTTTCCGTTCGTGATACGTGCACGAGGTCTTTGGTTATATTTACCAATTTAAGTCAACTAGATCAACCGAATACTTCGGGGTTT
Organism: Octopus bimaculoides; assembly: GCF_001194135.2. Classification (NCBI taxonomy): domain Eukaryota; kingdom Metazoa; phylum Mollusca; class Cephalopoda; order Octopoda; family Octopodidae; genus Octopus; species Octopus bimaculoides. The sequence continues at coordinate 30,776,034 of NC_068986.1, read as the reverse complement.
TTTACATCTAGTTAATCGCATGAAATTCTGAATTAAAATTGTTAACGTTCAGAATGTGTGCAATTAATAACTATTGAAATGTCTCACGTAGAGATAAAACTCTGTTCGTTTTGAGGTATCTTGTTACCTAAGTATGTTAATACATTGAGGAAACCTGTTTAAGTCATCATTTAAAATTACTGAAAAAACACCCATACTTCTAAATCAACTGCTATCTATTATAGATGCGAGTTTTACTCTTAAATTATATATACACGTGAGCATGTACATTTATAATGATATGCATGTGTACAATATACAATGGAATCCGATGTGTCTGATCATGTGAAAACTCCCAGTTGCTCCCCTGGTTAATGAAATATTTGTGATCAGTTGAGCGGTTTCTACTTGAGGAAACTAATAGATTTTTATGGGTTTGGTAGAGCTTTTGAATGGTATAATTTCATCTTGAAGGTAGTGTTTTCATTCTCAAAGGAAATTATTTTCCGCATCTCCATGTGTTGCTGCGTATTCAACCTAAGCTTTAAAATCTTGCTTCAACTTCGTTCCGCACACGATTTTTTTTTTTTTTACATTTGTTTTTTTAAACTCTGTATTCATTTTTAACTTAGTAACTGGTTTATTTATTGATTTATTCCTTAAAGGACGTGGTGGTACAGCCGGAGGCAAATTTAAAATCTCTCTTGCTCTTCCTGTCGGAGCAGTCATTAACTGCGCTGACAATACCGGTAAGTTTCAGTTTTTGTTGAACCAATTTGCAACTATAATTTGATTACTCCGTTCACGCCACAGAACAGAAACTGTTCACGAATGCATAAGCACAAGGCTGGCAATTTTGAGACGATGGGAAAGTAGATTACATCTACCTCAGTTCTCAACTTTTGTTTATATTGTGGACCCCATCAGAATGAATGACAAGACGGTCAACTTCGGCGGCATTTGAACTCTACGTTCTGAGTTTAAATGCTGTCGGCATATTTTATACTTTGGGGGTCGGTCAAGATGTAAGTCTATGTAACAGGCCTACTGTCTTCCCTTGAAATTGCCATCCTTGTGTCAAAATTTGAAACAATAGTAAAACTAATCGATGTTGCGGAAAAGTAATGGAAGAATTAATTTTCCTGGCATACCCGATATAAATGATTGTCGTTTTGTTGGTAATTAATGTAAGGGGTGGGCGTGCTTCATGTTGATATGTGGGGAGATATCAATTTCATTGATAAACTTTTGTTTTGTCTGTTTATTTGCAGGAGCAAAGAACCTTTATGTAATAGCTGTAAGTGGAATTAAAGGACGTTTAAATAGATTACCTGCTGCAGGATGTGGGGACATGTTGGTAGCCACAGTAAAAAAAGGCAAACCAGAGTTACGGAAAAAGGGTAGGTTTTGTATTCTCTTGACTAAATTGTGTTCTTTTTTTTTTTCTTTCTCTCTCTCTCTCGTCCTACAACAAGTAGTTTGGTTTTATACTTCCGAAATAGTATTAGCTCCTTCCTGGTTCATATGGACTCATAGAGCTAATTTCCATGGTGTGTATATTTCCCCCTGGACGCGACGCCAATGGGCTGCAGCATTACTCATTTTTGACACCTAAGTGGACAATGGCAATGTGAAGTGAATTATTTTGCTCAACACAACATGCCATCCAGTCTGTGAATCAAAACCCACTAAGCCAAGTGCTTGACATTGGTTAGTCTTGCTTCTTGCATGGGTTGGATAAACTCCAATAACATTTAAGATCAGAACTTATAACTAGTTCTCTGGTGTGGTTGAAGTCCAGCTTTGAATCCATTGCTTATATCTTTATTTGAACATTGCATGTTTAATTGCATTCTACTCACCTTATACCTTGAGAAATCACCCATTTTTGCAGCTCCTACTGATCATATTCGTTTTCTACTAAATGTAATTGCGGTTGCTCTGCAGCAAAAGCCTGTATACCCCCTCGTCTTACTACTTACAGTGGCATGAAAAAAGCAACCAGTATATGTTGTTGTGTGGTTGGCTTTAAAGAGGGCATCTAGCCATAAAAAACCATGCCAAAGAAAGATGCAGCATGAAGTGTGGCTATTGAATGTTTGTTTTATAGGGGCAGTGGAAAATAGCTCATGAATTAATGTAATTTAATGGTGGAGAGTATTGTATTGCCGCTGTAAGAATGTACATGATAATATTGTTCTTATCAATTTTGATTTCAGTAATGCCAGCTGTGGTGATTCGGCAACGGAAACCACTACGGAGAAAAGATGGTGTTTTTATATACTTTGAAGACAATGCTGGTGTTATTGTCAACAATAAAGGGGAAATGAAAGGTAACTTCCTTGTTGCTTCATATTATCTCTGTTAGAATTTTGTATTAAGTGTTAATATACAATTTCTTTCTTTAAATGTTTCTTCAATCACCTGGTTCATATGTTAGACAAAGTGTCATTAAACACAGTTTTTTTTTTCTTCCCCCACCCCTCTTTGATTTTCAGAGTAAAGTGTTTTTGGAAGTTTGGTTTACTTGTTGTTTATGTTCCGTTCTAAAGTTACCCACTCTCTGCTTTGATAAACTGGTTTGGGCAACGGTTTATTGGTGGTGGTTTTTTGCTTGAATTATGAAAGGGTGACTGCCTCTAAAATGTGTAGCACAGGCTTAGTTTAAATTTTTATTTGAAAAGATTTCTATCCTCTTAGTATGAGGCACCATAACAAGGTTTTTGCCATGAAAATGACAAGGATGTAATTATATTGGTAAAATCAGGCTGGTGATTTTGTTTAAATAGAGTGTAGGCAAAGTAACTTGCTTGGCTGGGTGTACAATATTATCATTGTTACAAAATTCCTAGAACTTACTGGCAAGAATGCTAATTCTGGTACATCATGACCAGTTTTACTAGTCCCTATATTTGTAACTAGCTACTGACCCTAAATGGGAAGATCTGCAAACAGATCCTTGACTTATTTTGGGTTAGGATTGTTTTGGAGAATTTGTTGCAATTGCTTCCTCCAGAGTTAATATTCATTGCAAAAAATCACATAAATTAATTGCTGGACTTTGTAATTTCGATTATTCCCTCAATTTATTTCCAGGTTATAAAAATTGTTATCATACAGAAAATCACTTAAGAATATCGCCAAAAACGATCGCAGTAATGAAAACTTGAGAATCCAAAATTTCAGGATTGCAGGTTTAGATTTGGCCCAGAATGTTTTAAATTTACTCATAGAGTTGACCTTTAGATTATAAAAATTGTTATGGTACAAAAAACAATTGAAATAATGAAATCTTGCGAATCCAAAATTACTGGATTTGGCCTAGAATGTTTTTAGTTTGCTCACAGAGTCAACCTGATTCGAAAATGGTATGATATGTTGGGCTACAGCCTGTGGGAGTAAAGTTGAAAAGGTGTGATGCTGTCATTCACGTTATTATATCAGACTATAAATGGTTGGCCTACGATGCTGAGGACATCTCGTTTGTTTGATTATGTTACTTGTAATATTAAATTACTTAGGTTAATGTTTTCTTTTCTTTTTCAGGATCAGCCATCACAGGACCAGTCGCTAAAGAATGTGCAGATTTATGGCCCCGTATTGCTTCAAATGCTAGTTCAATTGCTTAAAGACACTGTAATAAATATTTTAAATTGATATTTGTGTGTGTGGTTTTTTTTATATAAATATTGGGTTATGCTGAATATGTTCTTCACAGTGATGAATGGAATTCTTGGATTTTGACTCTTGTAAAATGGCTGGTTTGATACTGTATTGGTGAAGATGAAACACATACCAGGGATGTGTGCTAAGTGTAGAATACAAATTGTGTTTCGACTGTTTTATTAAGTATTCTTAGCTACCTCTGTCAGTTGATACTCTGCACATTGTTTTATTATGAATGGATCAAGTCGAAATTATGATAGTCTCATTGGGAAGAAGTATTCTTTGCAAGGAATACATTGTTTGCAATAAATTGAAATAGAAACGAGTAAATGAGATATTGTGCATGTGGTCTGAAAAATTGTCAAATTAAGGTAAAGGAATGCTTTTGTTTGGATACAAGGCAAAATTAGTTTTGTTTCTTACAAGTTACCAAATAATATACTGGTTAAACATACTAGTCTAACGTTTAACTGGTTTATTGAACACTTTTTTTTTCAATCCGTTCCTTTCCTTTGCATTGAACCATTAAGCTATTAATGAAGTTTGGGCTGGTGTATTAACTTACTATTGAATAACAGTAAAAATATACAAAGCTAATTCCTATTCAAGGTTTGTGCATTTAACTCCTGCAATGCCATTAAGTTAACACTACAGATTTTGATCACTATTGCAAAGATATTGAAATGAAATACTCAACCAAATGAGCCAGTGACAGAATTTGAAGATGGAGAAGTCAGAAATGATTTGTCTCTTCTAATAGTGCAATAATTTGGGTTGTAATACCAGCTTGAAATATAATCAATTTGTGTAAATAATGTATGGTAGGTGATATATAGATGAAGATAAGAACTTTGAAACCACATCAATGTAGTAAAAGGTTTAACCATTGGTCATATTTTACAATGTTACAAGGTTGGAAATTGAATTACCTGATAATTTTATTCATATAAGAGGTAGGGGTCCAAAGTGCTGGTAAGATTTTGATCATGAGAACATTTCATTGGTTACAATCGATTTTAAGACATGATGGAGCAAAATTTGTTTTGCTAGGTAATTTGCGACTGATAAGTGTCAACTTTTCTAATTCCTTTAGCATTAAGAATATCAAATGTAATATTTATTCACATTGTTTTGAATTAAACCTGCATTATCTTCTAGGCAAACAATCAAAATGGTTTGATAGTTTATTTTTAGAATGACGTGAAAAGCACTAATGGAGTGGTTGGCGTTAGGAAGGGCATCCAGCTGTAGAAACTTTGCTAGATCAGATTGGAACCCATTACAGCCTTCTGGCTTGCCAGTCCTCGGTCAAACTATCCAACCCATGCCAGCATAGAAGGTGGACGTTAAGCAATGATGATTATAGGGAAAGGTGTGAGAGGCCAGTTTGAGCATAAGACAGGTACAATAATTAGGCTAGTTTAAATGCTAAGGGGTTAAGGACCACATTGTGCAGAGCAACTTATAAATCAAAATACTCTTCATCTCTGAAAGTAAGATATAGATATAGAACACTCCATGTCAAGGGAATATTAGGGTATACAATGTGTTATACAGTATATTGCACTGAGGCCTGATTTGAAGTATGTAAAGTTCATAATCGAAAAATCTCTAATATGATACTTATAGAGCAGTACTTTTTTAACCTGTATTGCAAAGTCTAAAAGTTAATAGTTTAACTGAATTTTCTCCACATCTGAAGATTAAAAATGTTGAATAAGGACATTTAGCCATACAAATTATATTGATAATATAAAAAGATAGATCACTGATCTGCCTAAGAGGGTGGTAACTCTAAATAAGATCTTTGACCATGAGAAACCAGCCAACTAATGAAAGAATGAATATAAAAATGACACCATCTGGTGTCTACTTTTCCCTACTTGCATGGATCAGTTGGAATTTATGGCAGATTTTCTACAGCTGGATGCCATTCCTCTGTTGCTAACCATCACCTGTTTCCAAGCAAGATATTTTCTTATAGCTAGACATGATTTTCATGAAAGCCTGGAAATGAACAACCTCCACTTGTATGACGATGATGCTCATTTACAATCTTCCCATATTGTCTAGATGAGGATACATGCACATATATATATATATGAGGCATCTTTTAATTTCCATCTATAATATCCAGTCACAAGGATTTGGACAATGCTGCAAAATTAGGCTGATGGAAGCTCAGCTCCAGTGGCAGGATGTTGTAACTAAGTCCAAAACCATCTGACATTTTATTAACTGTGTCGATTTTTCAGCCCTTTTTTTCAATTTTACCCCAAGAAATCACCTTACAGCCTTCATGCATCACATACTCATAGGAACAGTTTACTGGTGTCTGGAAAGTATATTCCCCCTGGACAGGACACCAGTCTATAACAAGATTACTCATTTTTGTCAGATGAGTGAAAAAATGTTAAACGAAGTGTTTTATATAGCCTTCCTAAATTAAAACAAAACTTATATTAGTAGTTCTGAGAGTTTCTACCAACTTATAGCAATATTCCTTTCCAAAATGTCTACACATTTGCTACCCGATTCTACACTCGTATAGATGGCATTCATCTCTGAACCTCTTACTCCAGTGTAAGCTGGAAGATAACTTGCTAACTACACTAGTAATGCATTGGGTCAACTGATGGCATATTATTCCCACCATCTTATTCATGTGTAATACAAATTACATTTAATGTCTCTGACTTCCAGTATCACTTCTTGCTTCGCTGGATGTGTAATGTCAGTGTACAGACATAGCAGTGAGTGCCCTGGACTTAAGAAGCATCAGATGCGGTGTGCAAAAGAAAGACCCAAGACATTGGACGAGGTGGTGAAGTATGACCTTTGAACAATGGGTGTCACAGAGGCAATGAGAAGTGACTGAGACCTTTGGAGATATGCTGTGTTTAAGACCCAGCAAGCCAATTGAGGTTGTAGCTGTGGGTGATACCAATGTTGCATAACAGGCCCGTTTAAAAATACCCCTTCATCAGGCAATATGCTGAGCTTTGAGACCTGTTGAGCAGGCCGACACCACTACCACCTGAATGGCATGTAACAAGCTCCATTCAAGCGTGACCAATGCTATTGTTGCCTAACTGGTTCCTGTGCTAGCAGCATGTAAAAAGTACCATTCAAGCATGTGACTGGCATTTAAAAATTGCCCACTACTATCAGAATGGTTGGCATTAGGAAGGGCTTCCAGCTGTAGAAACCTTATCAAACCCATACTAGCATGGAAAGCAGACGTTAAACGATAATGAAGTCAATGAAAATGTCTCACATTATCAAAACTGCATCATGACAAAGAAATATTCAGTCTTTATCACTAGCTGACACTACGAGTGTAGCACGAAGATACATATCCAAGAGGCCCAACTGACGGTTTCTCCACTAACACTACCGACATCTATCAAGCTTCTAGCATTGCTACAGTGGCCTACAAGCTCACCCGTCACTTTTCAAACTGTTCTCCAAAGTGTACAAACCCGAAATTACTTCCACAACTTTGAACTACAAATGTTTAAACAGAATATCGACCACATCAATCTGGGAAGGTCTACAAAGGCCATGAAGCCGATTCTCATGTAATACTAATACAATTGACACACTTTCAAGTAGTGACACCTACAAAGGATTCTGTAACACCAGACACAGTTGTCGTAGACATAGAAACTAGTTTTAAACTCTTTTATGTTGGCATGGGTTAGAAAGAATTCAAGGTAGGTTTTCTATAGCCAGATTGCCCTTCTTGGCACCAACTCTCACCTGTCTTCAAAGTAGTAATTCCCCATCGCCAGACCTGTTTGTTACAGACGATCAGAAAGGAACATCACTTATATTGAAGTGTTACACATGGACAACCGTCATGTGACATCAAGACAAGGAGCCTCCACGCACAGGTTTCTTAACAACACAACAATTCATATAGCTTTCAAGATAAGAAACTGCAATGTCACAGAAATATCTAATGCACTTGTATCTCCACTATCACTGTGGTTTGTTAGATTTATTAAGTTAAGAAGAAAAAAACAAACAAACAAAAAAAAAACACCAGAAGTATTCAGAGCAACTTATTACATATATAACTTTATTGCTTTACAACTGTTTTGGGCTTAGATTTGAGTTTGAGCTTTCTATCAGCCTTCTGCTTCTTTTTAAGCTTTTTAAATTCTTGAGAAACAATTCTATTTCTCTGAAAAAAGAAGTGTTTTTCGATTAATTAAATGGAATAAATTTGACAAATATAAAAATACATAGTATTTATTCTAAGAAACAAAACAGTGAAACATGAGAAATTTGAAGCACTAACATTTGGCCCGTAGCCAAGACTAAAGAAAGAAGTGTATAAAATAATTATCTTACCGCTTGCTTAGCCCGCATCAATTTGAATCGGTCAAAATCTGTCATCTTTGCTCGCTACAAAAGAGAAAGAAAAGGACATGACCCTAGATTTCACTTCTTCATATGGAAGTTACCAGATTTCTAAATGACTTAATAACCATGCATCATATATAACTAATGATTAACCCTTTCGTTACCAACCAGGCTGAAACTAGCTATGGCTCTGTAGTACAAGTGTCTTGCTTTCATAAATTTAGAATTAAAATCTTCCACCAAACCTCAGTCACAATTTATGTTCCTAACACTACCTTAATAATAACTAAGTTATTTTACTAAATTCTTTGTTATATTTAAAATAATTGAAAGAAGCCCAGAGCATCTCAAAATAAATATAGTAATGAAAGGGTTAAAGTAAAATGAAAAAAAACTGGCTAATTTGAAAGATACAAGATTAAATGCATCCTAGCAATAACTGTTTATAGAGAAAGAGAGGGATAAAAACCAATGTTACAGCAACATGATTTTCAAAAAGCCTATCCAAATGCTGGTTGCCATCATTGAGGATCATTTCTGGGAAATGCACAATTTCAAGACAGCATCCATATAAAGGAGCCAGATTTTCAAAACCTGTAATTTCAAGACTATCAGTATTTCACTCTCCATTAAAGATATTTCAAATGTTATATGACTTCACTAATAAGATTACTCAGGTTTGAAGATTGTCTTCACATTGGTTCAGACGGCACTTCCAAGTTTCATCATGTTCTAATTAGTTTTAAATCACATTAACAAATATTCAAAATATTTTTAACAGAACCACTTCTATTTCACTACATGTGTCAGCAGCTCTCTGTAAACATTTGGTGCAAAATTATAGACATTCATGTTCTAAAGTTTAACACTAAATTACTATAAGGAAAGCTTTGATAGTAGTTATGAAGCAATGGAGATCAAGAAAGGATGGAATGTAATACTTATGGTGCAAGAGTATTGAAGTATTAATTAGAAATGAAGGAAATACAAACTGGTACAAGGGAAGAACCAAGAACATTGTCCTTTCCAACACTGAAAATGTCCAAATTAAAATTTGAACGTTTATGAAGATTTAACTAGGAAGTGGTGAAAATTGTAAAAATGATACTGTAGAAACACCAGCAACATTATTTCATTTATGAGGTAAATGTACATACTGGCTTTTTAAATCTTTTTTTGTTAAACATACCATATAGACAAAAGTAATCTAGTTTCTAGCAGAATAACAGGATCCATAATTTCATTGCCAATGCAAAGTTTTACCCAACAATGTGTACCAGATATTACTGGAATTTGATGTCTCAATTTAACATATTTCAATATCAAAGCTGAACAGATTGGTACCAGCCAAAGTCAAGAACTACAAGGAAGAGACAAAACTATCTTCATAATGAGTACATCAAACATTTACAAATCTGTGCAATATTACTTAGTTACATTTTTGCTGTCAACAACAGTAATCAAGTCATAGCTATAAAAATAAAAACAAAACACACCAAATTGCTAAGAGTATTGCTTTCATTCTATCCTCTTCAAACTATTAACCAAAGATACCGTATAGACTCAGATTTGAAAGCGTCTTCCTGAGAGTTCAGACGGCACTTCCATGTCTCATCATGTTCTAACGAAATTTATTTATGCTACACACATAAATGCAGGGAGCACAATTAATATTAAATAGCCTTTAAGAACTGACCAAATATCTTTCAAGCAACTGTGAAGTCATGCAAGTAAATGCTAACTACCAATTACAGCATAGTAATTGCATCTCATTTCAACTTCATCTCTAATGTAATTTCTCATCCTCTACATTGTTCGTATGCCTTGCTCATTATTTTTGCCACCCAGATATTTTCCTTCACCCTTCATTCCCCACATATTAGCCACACCCTACTCCTGATCTGCAATCCATATCACCTATTTGTTGATTTTGCTCTGGAATCCCCATCACTACCACCTTACCTTTCCCCTGATAGTTAACTACCTATCAGAAAGAAAAAAAAAACACAACTTGGATAATGGTCTTGACACACTATTCTAAAATAGCTAGGTACCATCTACCCCACCCGACATATATAGGTAGGACAATTTTTTCTCTGTATACACCAAATTAGATACTCAGAGATGAAGGTTTGTCTTCTTATGAATTCAGACGGCACTTCCATTTCTCATCACGCTCTAATTGGGTTTGTGTGTAACAGATGTAGGCGTGGTTAAGTGACCACAGATTGTTTTGTAACCATGTAGCTTCCTTTCTAAATATCTTGAAGGGTTGAGATTATATGTTGATAAACCAAAAATACATGCCCGACACTAGATTTAAATCGCTGCACAAGGGAGAAAACTCTAGACTCACTAGTTACTTGAGTAAAGATATATTTTAATGATCTTTGTTAACACTTTCCAAAATTATAACTAATTTCTTAAAATTGGTTTAAATTACTGTGAAATTTAATCAGTAAATGTAAAAATTACATATTAATTCGCTAAATGACATGAAACACCCACCAAATTATACCTTTCTGATGGTGATTTGTGCCAATTATTATACCCCTAAAATTACTTATCAGATATTTCTAGTCTTCAGTGTCAAAATTAATGATATCAGTAAAGAAAATTGTCTTCTCTATCAATCAGACCACTTCCGTATTTTTAACATCATGTTCAATAATTTTGAAACATTGAAGACACTTTTAAATTACAGGAAATCATAGTCAAGCCATATAACAATGTAAACAAAATTATTTGTAGGTTTTTACCATAATATAATTTAATGGCTAATCCATACATATTATAAGCAATGAGTGCTATTGTCCTTTTCCTTCATTAATTATTGTTTAACCATCAGCAACTTGCATGTGCTGGACTGTCAGAAATTTTACCCAGGCTTTACAATGTGCAGCAGATATTACTGGAGCATCATGTCTCAGCTAATCTAACATTTCAATATCAAAGCTGAACAGATTGGTACCAACCAAAGTCAAGAACTACAACAAAGAGGGGACTAATAAAACCATCTTCATAATGAGTATCTCAAACAGCTACAAATCTGTGCAATATTTAGTTATATTTTTGTTGTTATAGCTATAAAAATTAACATTTTTTTTTTTAAACCACCAAAACACTAAAAGTAGTTTTCATTTAATCCTCTTCAAGCTATTAACCAAAGATGCCATATAGACTCAGATTTGAAAGCGTCTTCCTGAGAGTTCAGACGGCACTTCCAGGTCTCATCATGTTCTAACAAAATTTATCTGCTACACACATAAATGCAGAGAGCACAATTAACATTAAATAAGCCTTTAAGAACTGACCAAATATCCTCCAAGCAACTGTGAAGTCATGCAAGTAAATGCTAACCACCAATTACAGCATAGTGATTGCATCTCATTTCAACTTCATCCCTAACATAATTCCTCATCCTCTACACTGTTCGTAAGCCTTGCTCATAATATTTGCCATCCAGATATTTTCCTTCAAGCCACACCTCACTTTTGTACTCTCCCCTCTCACCCTTATTAACCTGCAATCTATATCATCTATTTGTTGATTTTGCTCTGGAACCCCATCACTACCATCTTACCTTTCCCCCTTATATTTAGCTTCCTACCAGAAAGGAAAAACTGATAATGGTCTTGACACAATTCTAAGATATAATAGCGCGTAATCCCCCCCCCCCTACTGGACATATATAGGTAGGAAAATTTCCTTCTGTATACACCAAATTGGACACTCAGAGATGAAGGTTTGTCCTCTTATAAATTCAGACGGCACTTCCATTTCTCATCACGTTCTAATTGGGTTTGTGTTTGTGTATAATTGATGCAGGTGTAGCTAACAACATACGTTTCATAACCATGTAGCTTTGTCTCTTATTCCATTCTTTTCTAAATATCTGGAAGCTAACAAAGGGTGGGAGTTATAGGCCAAAAATGAAATTTCAATGTCTGACACTAGATTTACTGATTACTTGTGTAAAAATCTATTATTTTAATGAAAACCACCTTTATAAACACTTTGCAGAATTGTAACCAAAATTGGTTTAAATTACTGTGAAATTTAGTCAGTAAATGTAAAAGTTACATATTAATTCACTAAATGACATGAAACACCCCATCAAATTATACGTTTCTGATAGCGATTATTAGACTAGAAATGTTTCATGAAAAAATTTCTTCCTTACAGATATCCCCACTATTTATCTTTAAAATATTTTTTATAATCATCAATACCTAAGATGCAAAATCTTTTTGACATTTCTCCCATTGCTTGTGCCAATTATTATACCATTAAAATTACTTATCAGATATTTCTAGTCTTCAGTGTCAAAATTAATGATATCAGTAAAGAAAATTGTCTTCCTTATCAATCAGACCACTTCCGTATTTTTAACATCATGTTCAATAATTTTGAAACTTTGAAGACTTAGATTACATGAAATTACATTTCAGCCAAATAACATTTTGAACATACATGCAGAAGGATTGAATCCTGTGGATTGATCTTTTTAACACCAACTCATTTCTTGGTCACTTCTAGCTCTATATAGCTAACCCACTCAAATTTAAAGGTTCCCAAGAAAGGAACACCAGAGAACAATTCTTGTTTATCTGTTCTGAATGCAATGAATTCACAATATAAAAAAGAAAACACAAACCTTTTCTCTTGCCATAATCTTTTGAGCCCATTTCGTCAGAGACCATTTACCAGTTATGTCAGCAGCATCCCAAGCTCTTTTCACTTCAATGGTTCTTGCAGAGTGCCTGATCTTGATGACAAATCTTGTCAGATGTACACTATTGAAATTGATAGCTTTTCTTAAGACACCACTGCATGGTCCATCAATCAAAGCCTATAATTATGAAACATGGTTAGATAGAAAATTTTTAAAAAAAAGTTTTCTTTTTATATGTTTTACTAGCTTCAATTCTTAGACTGCAGTTATACTGGGACACCACCTTCAAGAGTTCTAGTCAATCACATCAACCCCAGTACTTATTGCAGTCTGGTATTTTATCAATCATTTTTTGATAAGCCACTAAGTCAAAGGACATATAAAAACACAGGAACATACAAGTCTGATAGATTTTCTTTCTCCATCAAATCTCATTCACAATATATTTAACTCAAGGATATAATGGAAGACAGATACCTAAGATGCCAAGCATATATTAGGATGGTACTTAAACTTGACAAATATTAAGGATGATATACACAAAATATTCAAAGGTCTGTGTTGTCTCTGTGAAATCCAGCCCCTAGTTTCTCAAATCTCAACATCACTCCCAACCAATGTAAATTTTTATTTCTTTATAACACTATGCGGTAGAGATGGACTATATGTAATCTGAACCTTTCCCCCCCCTTATTTATTAATTTTTTTAACGGAATCCCACGTTTTAGGCTATGGAGATTCCGATTCTGAAAAAAAAAAATTTTGAAAAATTTCTTTCAGAATCGGAATCTCCATAGCCTAAAACGTGGGATTCCGTAAAAAAATAAATAAAACATGGGGGGAAAGGTTCAAATTACATATAGTCCATCTGGACCACACTATGCAATTATTGGGGTATACATATGTTTATGCACATATCTGTATGTGTCCATATACAAACCACTCCACTCTCATAAGTTGATAAGGAAAGTTTTTCACTAGATATTAATATCTTGCATAAACTGTATTCCAGTTTACTAATTGAAAAGAATAAATCAAACGCATTTTGCACATTCATCCTTTCAGCTATGTTTAACTCAGTTCACGATTTCATATTTACAAAATGTCATGGTTTCTTAAATGAAAATAGGAAACAAACCAGTATATATAAATTACTGTATAAAACACGACACTGTCAAAACATTATCTTTGATAGAGTGTTAGCGCTAATATATCGATAAACTATATTAAACTATCAGATAATTTGCTATATTTTGTAGCCTTCAGTTTCAAAACTAATGATATCAGTAATGAAAATTGTCATCTCTATCAATCAGACCACTTCCGTATTTTAACATCATGTTCAATAATTTTGAAACTGCAGGAAAACCAATTTTCAGACTACAAAAAGAACATTACAACCTGGTATTTTAAAAACATTGAGTGTACCTCCAGAAAAAGTTTTAACTTACTCTGTTTTGGTCAATAACGTCGATAATGACGCACAATTTCCCAGAATCTACACCTTTAACGATGTAGGCCACACGACCCACCTCCACGAATTTCCGATTGAACACCTATAGAATTAAAAAAAAAAACGATGCACGTGTGATTTATATTTTCAAACATATATATAGCAAGCAATGCAGTATTCTTAAAAATTAGAATCCATAATTAATAACATTTTTCTGACGAGGGCTCGGTCTTTCAGGATAAAAGCATTTCGTATTAACCTTTTACACTATAATTTCATCACTTCTGATCTTAGATCGTAACTGGTTTTTTTAATCCTGGATGCGTGAATTATTTACGTTCTAGGATGCATCCGAATTTGTTGTTGACACTCCGACATCGAGGGTTCCAGTTGATCCGATCAACGGAACAGCCTGCTCATGAAATTAACGTGCAAGTGGCTGAGCACTTCACAGACACGTGTACCCTTAACGTAGTTCTTGGGGATATTCAGCCTGACACAGTGTGACAAGGCTGATCCTTTGAATTACAGGCACAACAGAAAACAGGAAGTAAGAGAGAAAGTTGTGATGAAAGAGTACAGCAGGGTTCGCCGCCATTCCGTCGGAGCTTTAGGTGTTTTCACTCAATAAACACTCACAACGTCCGGTCTGGGAATCGAAACCGCGATCCTATGACCACGAGTCCGCTGCCCTAACCACGCATCCGAACTTAAGAACTAGTTAATTAGTGTCGGCAGATTTGGATCCTCATAGATGAGGGAAAGGGTTCAGAAGGGAGTCGTTTGAATATATTTTTACCGAAGCATGCCACATAATCGGCTGTTTTTTTTTTTTATATATTTTTCAAGAATCTACACATTTTCAGGATTTTCAGCTGTAAATAAAAATTTAACCACCTAAAAAGATGCACGTATAGCCCCACCCCATCCCCAAGAAATTATCAATAAAACTCATTTCATTTGTTCCAAAATACTCTCGATAAATTACAAATGCAGACCGAGAGGCGATGCTTAAATTCATAAAGATAATTTTTTTTGGTTTGCCATTAAAAAATTTAGAATATACAATTAAGCAACAACTTTATATGACTTTAAAAAAAAAAAGCCTTTCACTTGATTGTTAAGCGAGTGTGGTGGGTGAAAAGTTGATAACACGTGGATGATGATATAGAGCTGAAGGTTTTAAAATAGGATTTTCACATATAAAGGATATCTTTTTTTAAACATCGATTTTAAACAAATATTCATGACTTTGGAGAACCATCATATTTACTAATTAGAAATCGTGTGAGAGACAAAAAAGATAATAATTATTAAAAGAGAAACGTGGTTAGGATGATTACATTTAGGAAAGATTTCTATCACGCCATGTTGAAAAACGATGGGAATAAATTTCACAATTTAAACGATTTCACAAGATTAAAACTAAAGTTTATATAACAGAATAACGTTCTAAGTTCCCCCAGTTAAAGCCAAAAGAGAAATAAATTTAATTTAGAAATGAAATACCATTTTTTACAGCAGATTTTAGCGACAGAATAATTTTACATTCCTTACCATGGCGTTACCGCTGCGCGTAAAGGATGTAGCACTTAGCGCATGCTCATTACTTCAATTTCAAAACGAGACTAGACTTAAGGATAAAGTTTTCCTTGCATGGTTAATAGAGAACAACAAAAAGTTTCTCATACATTGAGGTAGGGGGGTGGGTTGTATCCCCATATTATTTCTTTTTTTTTTTCATGTATGAACTTAGCTACTATTTCTGCTATTAATGACAGTTCGACAACATGAATATAAAATGCATAAATAATTTTATCACAAGCAGGCTGTGATGCACCCCATTTGCAGGATAATAAACCACTGCACAAAATTTATTTGTTTGATTAAAATAATCTACTTTTTTTTCTTGTTTTATTTTTTTTGCAGAGAGGAAGTTCTTTTTTGTTTCCAAAACATGGGAATGTATATTTGTTATTGGTTGAGGTGCAGGAGTGGTTGTCTGGTAAGAAGTTTACTTCCCAACCACATGGTTCCAGGTTCAGTCCCACTGTGTGGCAGGTTGGACTAGTGTTTTCTACTATAGGCTTGACTGGATTTGGTAAACGGAAACAGAAAGAAGCTGTTCATATATATATATGTATGTGTGTGTGGCTGTTTGTGTCCTTCACCCCTGTTTGAAAACTGTTGCTGGTGTGTTTATGTTCCTGTAACATAGCAGTTCGGCAAAAGAAATCAATGGAATAAGTACCAAACTTAAAAAATAAAAGTACTGAGGTCAATCTATTCGACTAATATTCTTCAAGGCGGTGCCCCAGCATAGCCGCAGTCTAATACTTGAAACAAGTTAAAGAGTAAACGAAGAATCAATGAAATAAAGAACTTCCATGTTTCTCCTGCCAATGGTTGATTGAAGAGTTTTGTTTAAAAATAATGGTTGATAGACCATGTATATATTGAAGATCATTTGCACAAAGGATGGATAGGGGTGGGAGATTTTTTAAATATAGCTTTGTTAAATAGAAAAATAAAATGAAGATGAAGATGGTAAGGGAAGGTTTTTATGTTTCCTAAAGTGAAACAATTAAATATAATTCTTTATTGGAGCCTGATGCAATCCTCTGGCTTGCCAGCTCTTATTGAACCATCCTACCAATGCCAGCATGGAAAATGGACTTTAAAGTGTGTGTGTGTAATATATATTATGATTCCATGTAGTTGTAGTGATAACTTCTAATATATGAGGTGGTTTCAAAAAGTTCCCAGGCTAGTTATGTTTTAATAAAAAAATTACTTATTTGCCTAAGATTTAACATCATCTCCTTCAAAAGAGTAACCTTGCCCAGCATCCCAGCCAATTTTGGAATCCGGCCTGGAAGTCATTTTCCAGTGAGTCAAGGACCTTCTGTGATCCAATCTTGACCTCAACAACAGTGTTAAAATTTGACCTTTGAGCTGCATTTTCACCTTGGGGAAAATATGGAAGTCTGCAAGTGCTAAATCTGGCGAATAAGGCAAGTGCAGAAGAGATACCATGTTGCTTTTGGCAAGGAACTCACAAATGAGAAGAACTTGGTAATAGGGTGCATTGTTGTGAAGAATCTAATTCTTTGTGCACCACAGATTCAGTTGCTTTTGCTGAATTTCCTCCCTCAAACACTTCAAAACATAGTAGAAGAACTCCCAATTGATGGTCCAGCCCTGGAAGACACATTCACAGTGCCCAATACCACATTTCTGGGGATGACGCTCGTGGCAGGCCTTCCAGAATGCTCATTGTCTTCCAGGGACGTTATTCCTCATCTGAAGCGTCCATGCAGCTCAAAACATTGCATATGACTCATTGTCTCATCACTGTAAGCTTGCCAGAGCATGCTCAATCTCTTTGTAGCAGACTTCTCAAGTTTAACGTAAAATGTCATGTTGGCTATTTGTTCCTGTCCATGACAAAATTGCAGACTACAGCATACATGTGATCACAAAAGCACAAATCTCACAACTTGCAAAGTAAACACAATGTTGTCACTTGGCACCAGAACTAGTCCGAGAACTTTTTGATACCACCTTGTACTTATACTTTACAGTAAAGCATCAGCTAAGTACAGATTGTAACATCAATCAGTAAAGAATGATAAAAGAACAGGAGTTACATAAACACTTTCATTAGCTTACAACTGTTCCTGCTATAAGTAAGCATGCACCGAGGTGAGTACCAGAGTGAAATCTTATATCTGTGGTTCTCAAATAATGTGCAGTTGCAGGATCTTATTCAAAACGGGGGGCACCAGTTTTCATTTATGTTTTATGTAGTGTTTTTGGTACCGAAAGACTTTCAAACTTCGTATACTTATCTATTTTGTGTTATAGAACAGAAAAAAATTTTTGTATTCGAATTTATTTCATGTAAAAAATTGTCTTATTTCGATAATTTCTACTAATCACTGACGTCTATTCAGTTGAAAACAGTTAGCGCTGTAACGGTGTATATCGTATTAATCCCCGTTAGTTCTAACCCTAACCTTAACTAGACTGTTAACCCTAACCCTAACCCTAAAACTAACCCTAACTCTAGAATCCGAACTCTAAAATTGTTACACACATAGATATGCACAGCGTAATTTATTATATAAACAATATATGCGTATAAATTACGATTAAACCGGATGAAATATGTCACAGGGAATAACATTTTTATGACCGGCCAGCAGTAACTCTATTCAACTGAATAGACGTCAGTGATTGGTTGAAATTACAGAAATATGACAACTTGAACATGAAATAAGTTGCGATGTACGTTTTTTTGTTAAGAAGACTAAGAGTAAAAGATGTTTTATATGACACATTCTACCAGTGTCCCAAGTTTCAAAGTGTTTCGTTAAGAAAATACTGGTGCCCCCGTTTTGAACAAGATCCCAATTGCATACTAATGCAACAAAGCAAATTCAAAAGTGAATTTTGAACTTTATCAGTGTAATACATATAAATACATTTGATGTAGTGCCAGTATTGTGGAAATCACATAATCATGTTTTACAAGGAAAAAAAGTGCATCTTATACACAAATGAATATTGTAATATACTCATGGCCAATTGCCTAACTGGACATATAAAAGTCCAAAGAATGTCCAATAAGCCAATTGTTGCATTGTTGAGTGTGAGAGTGATGAGATGTTTGTACACACAACTGTTGAAAGCCTACATTTCATCTAACAAGATGGTTTCAGTTATGTTCACAATGGAGTCAGGATGTTCCCCTTCAAACCCTGACTCTTGTCACCAGATATTGAGAAAGTGTATACAGTTGTAAAACTAAGTCATTCTTGTACATAAGATCCTTTCATACTGCAATGACAGTATTACTCTGAATTCCCATAAACTGTAACTTGAATATATTTTATAGCAGATGTCATCAATTGATGTTGCAAGAAATTTACATGGATAGAGCCATCATCTATTGATGCCAAAGTGTCTCCTTCATCAAATGCACCTAAACATAAGTGAGCCTTATCAATGGGGGAAGCCAAGTCACAAACGGAAAATTAATACAGTGATGAAGGTTTTTTTCTGGTTTTCCTTTATAATCAGATGAAGTAGATGATGATGCTGATGCTCCAAAGAGCACAGGAGGAAGTGAAGCTTCAATTAACTTTGAATGAAAAAGTGCACCAGTTTTTCTCCATTTCTCCATTCTTTTGACAACAAAATGTGAATGTCTTAAATAAATTCATGTTCAAATGATTTTATTGCCTTTTTGTCTTTATATAATCTAAGAGAGTTAAATATCATCTGCCCATTTGGTAGATACATTCATGCAACCCTTTCTTGCTATTTAAGAGTTAAACATCAAGCAATCTCTTGATACAATGTTACAAAAATTATCTCTATATTTCCTAACAAAAAGCTATCATGAAGCTATCTTGTTAAAGTCACTTGTCAGTATTAAATCCTGCTAAAACCATAGTATATTGCAAGAAATTAACTAGCTCTGAGTGTTACTTATTTCATTTGCTGTAACATATTTTGAAACTAGAGGAAGACAGAAGACAGCCTTTGTGATAACTATATAAATAAGTGGTAATCTAGAGGTGATCAATCAAGTCACAAACCAATAAGATTGTGTGGTCAAGAAGTTTGCTACAGAGCTACAGTGTTCTAGATTTGATCCCCTCCATGTTACTTTCTGTAGCAGCAGCTTCTGAAATACCCAGAGTTCCATAGGCATCACTCAGAACACAACCTGCAAATGTCACTCATTCTTACAGCAGTCCTCCACAAACTTCTGCTACTCGGTTCTTTTTCTCGCTTGAGCCTCTTCCATCCTCTCGCATAGAACAGTTAACTCCAGTAGGAGTAACTGCTTATACACACACACACGCCATCATCATTTAACGTCTGCTTTCCATGCTGGCATGGGGTTGGATGACTTGACAGGAGATGGCCGGTGGAACAGCTGCCCAGGCTCTTTGTTTTGGCATGGTTTCTACGGCTGGGCGCCCTTCCTAATGCTAACCACTTTACAGATTGTACTGGTTGCCTTTTACGCAACACTGGCACGGGTTTTACGTGGCACTGGTATGGGTGCTTTTTACGTGACACCAGCACACAAAATTATGAATGCTCAGCTGGCGAGGAATGCAGGGGACAAGGACAACAACGCTTTTACGGTAATTTTTCAGATTAACACCCGCACGATCTTCCTTAGGAGGTTAGGGTTTTAGGGTCAGGGTTAGTTTTAAGGTTAGGGTTAGGGAATTCCGTCCCTAACCGTAACTGTAACCCTAAAACCCTAGTGAAGATCGTGCGGGTGTTAATCTGAAAAATTACCGCTTTTACTTCGGTTGAAGTGTCTTTTCAAGCACAGCAAACCGCTAGGAGTCTCGGTCCCGTCATCCCCTCTGTGAGTCCCAACGTCTCATGTAAGAGAAAATGGTACTATGCAGTAGAATTTGTATATTTCATTAAAATTTGAAATATCACATTGTTGTTATCGATGTTCACGAATAGTGTAACTCTAAAATCTAAGTAACAACAATATGCTAAGATGATAATATATTTATGTGTGTATGTTTGAGTTCAAGGATTATTATCAGCAAACTTTCCTGTCTGCGATTTAAACCATAATCTTCCGGAAGAGAATTTCACGTGGTTAACCGGAAGTCTTCGATGGTTCAAGGGTGGTAACTCTTCAATAGTTAATATTATTTTATTTTCTTTTGACTTTTCGGATTTTTGCACGTTTTTTAAAAACATTAACGTGGTCTTTTTTTCGATTCATTTACCAAAACAAGTTCCAATCTGAAGTTTTTTCTACTATTTGCTTTACCGCAAAGATGTCTTTAATGAGATATAGCACCCGTTCGTCACTTGCTGGAGCAATTTTACTACGGATGAAACATGATGAAATGCACCGTAACAGTAATCATTCCTATGTACGTCACACAAATCAGTCCCCTTTTTATTCGGTAGATTCCTTGTACTTCTGCTTTAACATTTCTACTATTAATATCACTAATTGCATAATACACACCCCTACATAAATTCATATATGTGGTGCGAGTGTTTGTGTGTATTGTACGTACGTTGTGTGTGTGTGTTAGGTTGTATTATATTACATTTATTTATAATTCGATATTAGACATCACAAGCGTCAATTTTAAACTGAAGAAAGAAGAAAGAAGTTTAGAGAAACAGCAAATCCATTGACAGTTCTCAAAACAATTAGAAATTGTTTATCGGGTGACCCACCCTCACTCGGGTGCCTGTCTCGTACTGATGTCTATTATTGTCTCATAATGATGTTTGTAATGTCTAATTTGTATTAAAATCGTAGTCGTTAATTTTTGCGTTTATTCAGTTTCTTGGAATGAATGTTATGTATATTGTTTGTAGTCCTAAACAGACCTATGATCAGAAGTAACCCTGCCATGGTATCTCGTGTATTCTTCTCTTAAGATGAGCAGTGTGCTTTGAAGGAGACTTGATTTCTTTTTCTAGCGGACGATTGTCCACGTAGAGGCTCCCACGTTTGTTCAGTATTTTTAAGTCGTGTAACAGTAACTACGTCAGGATATTGATTTCCTACACTTTAGTGAATAAATAGATTTTCTGGCATTGCCTACAGATGTGTATCCACCCCCACCGACTTTGTTACCTCGTAACTTTCAGAAAAATGGATATTTTTAAATGAAATTTTCTACAAATATGCTTCAGATGATGTAGATTCTGATTATATCGGAGTATTTGTAAAAAATATTTTTCCGAGGTGGGGGTGAGGACTTTCGGAAAATTCACATGACACAGTTTTCTTTATTCATAACTTTAAGGAAAATAGGTAATTTTTAAGGAAATTTTCTACAAATACTTTTCAGAGTGTGTAAATTACGATTATATCGGAATTTGATGTGAAAAGTAAAATAATGAGCACACACACACACACACACGCACATATTGACACGCATCGCAATTTTTTCGAAATTTCAAGTTTCATTTTCTAGATATATGCGATGTGTGTCAGTATGTATATATATACGAGACCACCAAGTTAGTTTTTTCACATTAAATTCTGATATAATCGTAATCTACACACATTGAAAGGTATTTATAGAAAATTTAATGAAAAATTACCCATTTTTCTGAAAGTTATGTGTAAAGAAAGCCGTCTCGTGCAAATTTCTCGAAACTCTTCACCCCACTCTCAGAAACATATTTTCACAATAAATTCCGATATAATGAGAATCTACATAATCTAAAGCATATAAGTACACAATTTCGCATATATGTTATTTTTGTCAAACTACTACATAATTCATTTGTTCGAAGTAAATAAACTAATCATTGAAGTTAACCAGTGTATATAGGTTGATTTTTACGTAGTTGGTTTGGCTAGATCTAAATGTTTATGCATCAGTATCTCTTACTTGTTTCAGTCATTAGACTGCAGCCATGCTGGGGCACCGCTTTGGAGAATCTTTTAGTTGAATGAATCGACCTCAGTACTTAGTTTTCTTTTAAGCCTGATACTTATTCTATCGATCTCTTTTGCCGAACCGCTAGGTAACGGGGACGTAAACACACCAGTACCAGTTGTCAACTGGCGGTGGCACTTAATGACATAAAGACATACACACATACGACAGGCTTCTTTCAGTTTCCGTCTACCAAATCCACTCACAAGGCTTTGGTAAGCCCAAAGCTATGTAGAAGGCACTTTCCCCGGGTTCCACTCTGTGGGACTGAACCTGGAACCATGTGGCTGGGACGCACCCCCCCCCCCCTGACGAGGTCCTTGCAACTGTGAAGACGATGATTGAGGAACTTAGTCATACGAGCTTTAGCGTTAACAGTTCCAAATGCGAGCTGTGGCTCCTAAACCATCCAGCTTTACATCAGCAGACTGTAAACCTGTTTTCAGACGCTTTCCCCTCTATTGCAGTTTCTCCTTCATCAGTGTGGTGTCCCCAATTACTGACTGAGCTTTCGAGTTCATCTTTTGAAACAAAGTGGCCGACCTTGAGCAGCTTTTAAAGAATATTGAGTGGAATTTAAACTCAGAATGTAAAGACAGGTGAAATACCGCTTAGCATTTCGCCCTGTGGTAAAGTTTCTGCTAGCTCGCCACCTTATCACTTCTGTTATATTGAAAGGGAATGTGATAGGATGATAATTGGTAGGGGTTGTCTTCCTTGGGAATGAAGCCTATTGTTGCATGTTTCCAAACTGGGATACATCCTTTGAGAAAAAGAATGATTGAAAAGTTTGGTGAAAAGAGGGTCTGTCTCTGAGGTGTATTGTTTAAAGTTAAAACCCCCAAAAAAGAAAAAAATTGTTAGGGTGTGTAGCCATGTTGGTTTGAAGACATTAGTGGTACTTGATGCGCACTTGGCATATATGTGTGCATGGTGGTGAGCCTGGTGGAGTGAAAGGGGATAGACTTGAAGGAAAATTATCAAGAGTGTACTGTGTAGAACTGGATGCAAAGCAAACAGCAACTGTGGATACTTTATCCATAAGGGTTCTAGAAAAGCACCATGGTTGAGAAGCTGGTAGAAATCTTTTTGTCAAGGGATCAAAAGGATTGGTTATAGTTTAAGATTTGAGAGAATTTGAAAGCTGTGTGGTGCAGGGAGGATTCTTTGTAGTTTAGATGATGGTTTGCATGTTTTTTTATAACAGAAGCGCCTGGCTTAGTGTTTAGGGTTTTGGCTACATGATTGTAAGACTGTGGTTTTGATTCCTGGACTTGGTAATACATTGTGTTCTTGAGCAAAACACTTCATTTCACACATTGAGTAACCCTGCAATGGACTGGCATCCTGTTCAGGGAGGAATATATATATATATGTCTATATATATATATAAGTGTAATTAAGGGATCAGCAACAGTTGCTTCACCACATACCAAAAATTAGAAATAGCAGTTAAAGTGCTAATTACTTATTCTAGTAGTAGAATTAGCACTTTAACTGCTATTTCTAATTTTCGGTATGTGGTGAAGCAACTGTTGCTGATCCCTTAATTATACTTATAATTAAAAAATTTTTTTAATAAAAATTCCTTACCGATAATGTTTTTTTTCCATACCGAACTACTTGGTAAAATTATTAATTATTAATTTATTAATAAATTAATAATTTTTTACCCTATATCTTTAATGATTATATATATATATATATATATGTATATCCTTGGTCCAACCCATGGACAGTGGATATTAGATGAGGATGCTGATCCTAGACCAGGTGGTGTGTTGTTTTCTTGAGCATAACACTTCATCTCACTATGCTCTGTGATCACTTCAAGACCTGACACGTGGTACACAGTGCACCTGTTCAGACAATGTTGATTGATGGAGAGAGTGAGCTGATGTGTGGCATGAACACTCGATCACTATTAACAAATCATTTGTGCAGGTCGCTTGACTAAAGCTGAATGCTCATACAACATCTTCGATGGGAGAGTCTGTCTTATATATATGCCAGAGGAACCGTGAAACTGGTCCTATGCTCCTTACAGAGTAATGTGGACTAAAGGTCACATCTTTACAGTTGATTGGTCAGTATTTAGCAAGGTGTGCCAGCTATAAAAACAGCAACTTCAACAATATCCATATGTCCAAAGTCTAAACCATTGAAATAATACTGGCATAACAAAAGGGTGTAAAAATAATACAAATTAGTGAAATAAAACTGTTAAACATATTTGTAATTTGAACTGAATTTATTTTCAATTTTGTAAGAGACAAATAGCTTAAATTTTGAACATCACTAAAATTTCTTACAAATTTGACTAAGTTGTTAAAAACTGAAAAAGATGGTTATATTCATGTACCTTATATTAGTTTCAAATTTTGGTACAAGCCATGTAAATTCAGGGGAGGTGGGTAAGTCAATTATATCGACCCCAGTGCCCTGAAAGGATGAATGGCAAAGACAACTTTGGCGAAATGTGAACTCAGTATGTAAAGACGGAAGAAATGCCACTAATATTTTACCTGGTGTGCTAACAATTCTGCCAGCTCGTCGTCTTAAAATATTTTGTTGTTACTCAGCCCACTAGGCTGTGTGTACAAGATATTCATGTACCAAATATTCTTTTCTTCTCTAGGCACAAGGCCCGAAATATATGGAGAGGGGCCAGTTGATTAGATCGACCCCAGTATGCAACTGATACTTAATTTATTGACCCCGAAAGGATGAAAGGCAAAGTCGACCTCGGTGGAATTTGAACTCAGGACGTGAAGACAAACGAAATACCGCTAAGCATTTTGTCCAGCTTGCTAATGTTTCTTATTTCTTTATTGCCCACAAGGGGCTAAACACAGAGGGGACAAACAAGGACAGACAAAGGGATTAAGTCGATTACATTTACCCCAGTACATAACTGGTACTTAATTTATTGACTCCGAAAGGATGAAAGGCAAAGTCAACCTCGGTGGAATTTGAACTCAGAACGTACCGTTAAGCATTTCATCCCGCTTGCTAATGTTTCTGCCAGCTTGCTGCCTTTCATGTACCAAATATTACCAACAAATACATCAGTCATAAACACTCTCAAATCTATTATACTGTGTATTCATTTATACTTTTCTCTTATATTTCTTGTTGATTTTATTTTCTTAACATTTAAAGAAACAAAATAAAAACCCTAATAAATTTTGTGTACAGGCATTGAGGTTAATTTCCCCAAATTTGAACATTTCCATGTGTGTATAGTTAATTTTAGTCTGGAAGAAATGGAGCTAATGTGCTTTATGTACAGTGGCATAGCATAGATTTTTGGTTGCCTTGTGTGATAGCCATATTGATCACCTTCTTCCTTAACTCTGTAGCATTTGGATTACTCTGTCAAATGTAATACTTATTTATTCATATTGTTTCAAATTCATGTATTATCTCATAGCTTCAAGATTTTGATGATGTGATTGTTTATTTATGGAATGACATTGTAGGGTAGTTGTGAGAGGCTGGATATGGCCAGTTTGAAGATAAAACCGGGAAAATATTTGTGTGGTCCAAGCACTCATACATCCCACACTATTTTATTTGGTTGTATAGGGAAGGAAACATGCTTTAATTGATTTAAAATTCTGAAATGTTTAAAAGATTGTATTTATTTACTAATTTTACAGTGGTATAAAGTGAACCTAAAACGAATTCCTGAACACATGCACAAGAAATTTTACTGTTTGCACCAAGATGAGGAAACCAAAGAATTCTTAGAAGGTTGTTATGAAAAAGCTGACTGGATTTTTACTCAGATTTTTTACTCTCTATTTCGATCAATTTTAAGCTGGTTTATGACCAATACTTCAATTAATGCGTAAGTAAAAGTTTTGTATTTATCCAGCTGTATTTTCCTTTACAAAAAAAGAGAAAAAAAAAAAAAAATCAGTGTTATATTTTCATGCTATATTTGTAAACTGAGGAATTATATTATGTATACTGTTTATATTGTGAAGGCGCATGGCTCAGTGGTTAGAGCATCAGGCTCACAATCATGAGATAAAAAGTTCGATTCCTGGACCAGGCTGTGTGTTGTGTTCTTGAGCAAGACACTTTATTTCACATTGCTCCAGTTCATTCAGCTGTAGAAATGAGTTGCGACATCACTAGTGCTAGGCTGTATCAGCCTTTGCCCTTTCTTCTCTTGGAAAACATTGGTGGTGTGGAGAGGTAAGACTGGTGTGCATGGGCAACTGCTGGTCTTCCATAAACAATCTTGCCCAGAACTAGGAAAGTTCCCCTAGGAGGGGAACTTTCTAGGTGCAATCCCATGGTTATTCATGACCAAAGTGGGTCTTTTACTGTTAATATTAGACTGGTGTCCTCATCTTGATTGTTGCTTTCACTATGTTTCGGCTGTTGTACTCTTTATTTGATTCATGGGGGTGTACTGTTCTCATTCCACATTTTGTAACATAGTAGATAAAGACATTGGTTAATGCAGTCACTTAGAGATTCTGAGTTCAATCTCAAAAAAAGTACTCAGGCAGTTCACAAAAAAATCAACCAAAGCAAAAAATGTTATGAAATGCAGAGAGCGGAATGAGAACAGTGTATCCCTGGGGATCAAATAAAGGGTTAGGTTTGAAATTCTGATACAACAATAGAGTTCAACACCAGACACCTGATGAAGGCTGGAATGAAATCAACAGTCAAGATGCAGACACCAGTCCAATTTCATATTTTTCTTTTCAAAAAGGTCTTATATTTGTTTGTATTGTGATTTAAGTACATTCAAACAATCCATTTCCCTGTTATTTTGTGTCTAAGGCTTATGTTTGACAAAAGATTCTTATTACATACCATAATTTTAGGAGGCATTTTTCATGATATGTCACCTAAATAGCATGCATCTCCTCTATTAGTTGATAACACTGAGACAGTCTTGACAGAATTTAATCTTAAACCTTTTCATACCAATTTACCTTGGCTTGGGTTCTATGACACAAAACCCACCCATTTTGAATTGTTTGTATCTAAATTAATATTTCTCATCATCACAATTTTATGATTTTTTTGTTGAGTACTGATCCAAATACCAGCTTAATAATGGTAAAGAACCTTTATCAAACCTTTTCCCATCCTCCTCCTCATCATCATCATAGTTCAACGTTCACGTTCCATGCAAGTACAGGCTGGCAGTGAGGTGACAGAGTCGTTAGCATGCCAGGTGAAATGCTAAGCAATATTTTGTCTGACTTGTTATTAAATCAATAGTGAGTATACTGTTAATCAAATGTATGTTGGTTTTTTTCAGGTATTTAAATCGTGGATCAATGTTTGTTTATTCTCAAGCACATTTTATGAAATTGTTAGGGTTGAGGGAAACAACAGTTTTTGAAAATTTAATCGATTTAGGTAAGTTAATTGCTATTAAAATAGCAGCATTAATATTTAATTTTCCCCCAAATGTTTCTCAAATGGATTTGTTTTGCAAGATTCCTGATGTGAAATCATGTGCTGAAACAGATATATTTTGGGATGGTCATTTTTTTTTTTTTTTTTGCCAAATAAACATATGCACTATATATTCATTCTTCACTCATTTATTATTGTTCTTATTTTATGTCCATTGTCTGGAAATATTTTGCCACACACCTGTGACTCCTTCAGCAACTCTCCATCCTGTTCTGTTTAGTCCATTCTCTATGGACTAAACAGGACAGGAGGAGACACATAGGATGGAGAGTTGCTGAGAGGTCACAGGATGTGTGCCAAAAGGCAAAAATAATCAAATAGGTGCAGGAGTGGCTGTGTAGTAAGTAGCCTGCTTACCAACCACATGGTTCTGGGTTCAGTCCCACAACGTGACACCTTGGGCAAGTGTCTTCTACTATAGCCTCGGGCCAACCAAAGCCTTGTGAGTAGATTTGGTAGACGGAAACTGAAAGAAGACTGTCGTATATATATGTATATGTATGTGTGTGTATATGTTTGTGTGTCTGTGTTTGTCCCCACAACATCACTTGACAACCGATGCTGATGTGTTTATGTCCCTGTAACTTAGCAGCTCGGCAAAAGAGACCGATAGAATAAGTACTAGGCTTACAAAGAATAAGTCCTGGGGTTGATTTACTCAACTAAAGGTGGTGCTCCAGCATGGCTGCAGTCAAATAACTGAAACAAGTGAGAGTAAATAAGAACAATAATAAATGAATGAAGAATGAATATATAGTGCATATGTTAATTTGGCAAGAAAAAAAAAAATGACCATCCCAAAATATAACAATATGCTTTTCTCAAATATATTTATCAAATTATTACTAATAAATGCTAATATGTATATAGGTCAAGACAGGCTTGTTTGTTTAATCTTTTAGCATTCAGACTTTTCTGTCAAATGTAATGCTAATCTATTCATATTGTTTTGAATTAATCATGCATTATCTTGTAGTTTTGAGATATCAATGATGTGATATCTATTTATTTTTAGAATGACATATTAGGGTAGGTGTGAAAAGCTGGATCTGGTAGAATATTTGGGCCGGATATGGCCAGTTGAGAATTTCACTTTGCAACCATGTGGTTTTGGGTTCAGTCCTACTGCATGGCACCTTGGGCAAATGTTTTCTACTTGAACCAATTCCTTGTGAGTAAATTTTGTTGTGTGTGTGTGTGTGTTTATATTCTGTGATTGCACAAAAAATTGCTGAACTACAGTTAATATTGTCTATTGTCATTTCCCTGTCAAGAAATTGTTCATTCACTCTGTTCTTTTGAAGGTGAATGGAATGAAAATTTCCTTACTTGGAAATACAAGGAATAGCAACAGGAAATAAGTCTATCTATCTGTAATACACCTCAGCATTATGAATTTGTCTAAACTACACTAGTATAGAAAAGTATATAAAAAACACAATTCCCTGTTTTGTATAAACATTTGTATAAACATGTGTTATCTAACCCTTTCTGCTTTTCTCTCTTTGTAAATTGAATGAAAGAACATAGTAATTTGTCTGTTATACAGGAGCCGGTGATGGAATGGTTACCAAAAAAATGGCTAGCTACTTTAAAAATGTCTATGTAACAGAAGTCTCAAATCAGATGAAAATACGGTTAAAAGAAAAAGGTTTCATGTTCGTATTTGATTTTGTGGTTTTATTATTTTATGTAAATATTATTTGGGCTGAATCAATGCCTCACAGTTGGTTCATAAAACAATATATAGCTGATTAACATTGTAAAACTAGTCTGTTACTATATCATATTTATTCATGAATCATACACACTTCATTCTTTCCTTCAGATCAACCAATTTGAAAAACGTTTTTCATTATCACTTGTCAGTAAGTGCATAGGACACTTAACCTGCTAGAAACAGCAGCCAAATTGTTTTTAAATATCTCTTTACCATCTTAGAAAAAGGAGGCTATTAAATAATGTAGTTTATACTTGCGGTCTTGAAAATGGCAGGATAATCATGGCTAGAACACGTTTGATCCTAGATTTACTCAATCAGGGCTTAAACAGCTATCTCTAGAATTGTGTCTTTCAAAACTTGCTTTTTCTCTCATTAGCTTCTCTCTCTCTCTCTCTCTCTCTCTCTCTTGCTCTCCCTATTTTGTCTATTTCATCTTTTATGTTTCTCGAAGCATTAATAAACAATAATTAAAATTAATTATAGAACCAATGTCAGTAAGAGCATTAAACTTTGATGTAATCAAAATAGAATTTTTCAGATGCTGTTTCTGTTTTAGTCTCATATTAAACAGGGTGAAATGTTAATGCTTTCTGTATAAATTATACTTTGCTGTAATTCCCTTTTCAAAAATAAATACAACGGTTTTGTATTTCTTGGTTGTAAATTATTTCACTAGTGGTAACTTTCTTAGCGTAACAATGAACAGATTTTGAAGTAAAAACTTCAAAGCATATTTTCTTATATCTCTGATAGATGAAGTTCAGTCCTGAGTGATAAGACAGTTATAAGTGCAGGCATGGCTGTGTGGTTAGGAAGCTTGTTTCCCAGCTGTATTATCTTGGGTTCAGTCCCACTGTATGGCAACTTGGGTAAGCATATTCTACCAAAGAACTGGGTTATTCAAAAATTTGTGAGTGGACTTGGTACATAGAAACCGAAAGATGTCCATTATATATATATATGTGTGCGTATATATATATATATATATATATATATATATATATATATATATATGTGTGTGTATATATATATATATATATATATATATATATATATATATATATACACACATATATATATATGACCAAGCTCGTCGAAACGCCGGTGTTAAAACGTGGGTAGCTGATGAAGTAGAATGTTCTCTATGTGGCTCGTGTGTTCTCGTCTACGTTTGTTTGCAATGTCCTGTACCCAGATATGCACCTATACATACAGGTGGATGTCGGTATGCACATACCTGTACGTATATATGCATATACTCATTTACTATTTGTTTATATATATATATATATATGTGTGTGTGTGTGCATTTCTCTAGATATCATATGTTGATTGTAAATGAGCATCATCGTCGTACAAGCATGGTTGTTCGTTTCTAGTCATTCCTGAAAAATATGTCTGGCCATGGGAAAATATCCTACTTGGAAACAGGTGAGAGGGTTGACAACAAAAAGGGCTGCTGGCTGTAGAAAATTTGCCTCAAGTTATTCCGTTTGACCCATGCAAACGTGGAAAATAAACGTTAAATGATGAGGATGATATAAAAGTATATGTTAAAATTCCCATATATTAAACAAAATAAGGTCCACATAAGATATAGTTAAACAGAAAATAATTTCCTTTTTAGTTTTTCCATTTTCTGAAAAAAAAAAAAAAAAAAAAATGTATTTGAAATTGTCAGTGTGCTGCAAAGTTATCTCCCTTGAAAATATGCTTGAGAAATACAAGATGCAATGCTAACATTTTTGTGTATCATGTTGAAAATATTTATTTATTTATACCTATTAGAAACCTCGAGTTGGATAGGTGGGCACATGGAGACATAATTTACGATGTGGTAACCTGTCTGAACCTGCTTGATCGCTGTAATGAGCCACTCACCATTTTGAAACAAATAAAGGGTGTTCTTCGGCGAGGATCAGGAAGACTGATTATCGCCCTTGTTTTCCCTTTTAGTCCTTATGTGGAAGAAAGTAAGTTTTCATTTTTTCCCCCTACATATTACGCTGTGATTTAAATATAAAATGGTTCTTCACTATATTGCAAGATCATCTATGGCTGTCATAATTAAAATACATTAGAATAGTGATTTGTATAATTGGTAATGTCATAATGTCAAACAAAATGCTGTGCAGTATTTAGATATGTCATTAGATTTTGAGTTCAAATCTTGCTGAAGTTGACTTCGTATTTCATACTTCTAACAGTTGATAAAATAAGTACAGATTGAGATTTAATGCACTGCATCCTTTGTTGTCTTTTCTCTTTGTGGTAAGAAATTTGTTTCCCAACCACATAGTTCCAGGTTCAGTCCTAGTGTGTGATACCTTGGGCTAATGTCTTCTAGAGCCCTGGACTGACTAAAGCTCTGTGAGTGGATTTGGTAGATGGAAACTGAAAGAAGTTCGTCATATATATTATATATATATTTAGAAATGCGTATGTGGATGTATGTTCCCACTTATGTGATCTCCCCATAACTTAGCAGTTCTGCAAAAAAGACCAATAAGTACTGGGGTTGATTTGAGCGACTAAACCCCTCGAGACAGTGCTCCAGCATGGCTGCAGTTCAATGACTGGAACCAGTGAAAGATATAAGACAATATTCTGCTTGCATCAGGCTACCTGGATAAAAAAAAACTGCAACTCTTGCATTATATATTGCATTGTTGAAGTAAAAAGGAGAAACAAAATAATTCAGAAATTGCTTTTGTTTTGCATAACTTTGAGATCAGGGAGTCTCCTGAGGTTGAGCTGCTTACTTTTCCACATTGACAGGTCATAGCTCTGGTACTGCAGTTTTGTGATAAGAATGTTGAAGGAAAGAATTGAAAGATGGATTCTTCAAGTGAAGTCAGCTAGCAAGAGACCTAGGTGTAGACTAAGAAGAAGATGGTTGGATAATATTCATAGTCTCAGTCAGTCACTCTTGGGAATCTGGTCAGTAAGTATGTATGACAGTTGCTTCTGATCAGACCCTATGAAAGGAGGTGCCCGAAGACTGTACCTCCATTGCCGTCTCAGGAATAGAGGGCAGTGAAAATGAATGAATGTATTGTATTTATTATATTACTGGAACAATTGTTTTGTAAATGTGTTTGTTCTCTGTACCACTAATCTCTCATCTGGTACTAGGCAGGCAGACTGACTGAAATAAGGAATGTTAAGTATTTTATAACAGAGTGACTGTTATAGGGTTTTAACATATGATTATGAGATCAGTTGTCCAGCACAAATAACCTTATATTCAGCTTTCTTTAATATGCTAATAACATGTATTGCAGGGATAACATTTACTATAGACAGTAATAAATTTTAAATGAATTTCAGGAGAAATTTCAACTGTCTTTCATTCAGGTTTGTTTTTATAGAAGGTGCATATATGCTTGTGTTGTGAAGAAGTTTGCTTCCCAATCAATTGGTTTGGGGTTCAGTCCTACTGCAAGGTACCTTAAGCAAATGCCTTCTACTATAGCCCCAGGCCAACCAAAGCCTTGTGAAAGGATTTGGTTGATTTAAACTGAAAGAAGCCCATCATGTGTGTGCACATACATGTATATTTATGTGGGTGTCCCTGTTGGCAGAAGCTGCAGTTTTCATCTGGGGAAAATCCCTTTATAGATGCATTGTTAAAAACACAAAATATGCCTCAGAGCTAGGCAAAACAAAATCACCTCAGAAATGACCTGAAGTATATTGTGTTTTATAACACAATATATCTAAAAGGGGATTTTTCCTAAACAAAAACAACAGCTTCTAACATTTCAAGTACACGCATTAAGTACATTGTATTGAACGAGTTTTAATACAGAGCTGCTTCTATTACATAATTTAAATACATCTACAATTGTTTTTTTTGCTAGACGTTTTCATGAGAAATTAACTTTTAATTTATACAATAAAATTTGGTTACATATTTCTCAATATGCTGAATTTACTTTCTTATTTTAGATTCTGTGGATCATACTTCAGCTGAGAAATTAGACATTAAAGGTTCTGGTTTTGAAGAACAACTTGTAAGTTTTGTTGACAATGTCCTAGAGCCCCTCGGCTATGAGTTGATGACATTTTCACGTGCTCCTTATATATCAGAAGGTGATATTTCAACATCCTTTTATGTAATTGATGATGCCATATTCATTTTGAAACTCGCTGACAATACTACAGAATATTGCAACAACGACAAATAACCTTGATGAACGAAAAAGGAAGACCAAAATATCTAATTTTATATATAAAAAAAAAATAAAATAAAATAAATATATATATAAAAAAATATAATGGACCATATTTGGCTCATGTTATACGATGCAAAAGACTCCAATGGATATAAAACATCAGAACTAATTTCATCCCTCTCAAGAAAGTGTAAGTGGGATGAAATCTGTTTAATATTTGAAAAAAACAAAAAAACTGAGTGATGGAAATTGGGTATGATACTAAAACAGATCTGACTCCTTTGTGTATTGGGCAATATTAATCTAAAATGTTGCTAGCATCAAAATGGGAAGCATTCTAAGGAATGGCCATTTTACGTGTAAGGCTTCTATTGGGTCTGAAATTATTTAATTATTTCTCAACTGTACCAAGCCACTGAAATCTAGTGGAAATTATACAAATCTACATTCTTTCAAAAAAAAAGAAAAAAATGAAAAGAGAAAAAAATCATCATGCAATTATTATTATTGGTAAATATAATTAAAGAAAATAATATTGCTTTTAAAAAAATTATTTTTGTTTAATAATAAAGAATTCTTTCGCAATGCATTCAAATGGTTGTAAAATTATAAAATTGATCAAACTCTTTTATGCTTTTATTTGTTTCAGTCATTTGATTGCGGGCATGCTGGAGCACCACCTTTAGTCTAAAAAATTGACCCCAGGACTTATTCTTTGTAAATCTAGTTCTTATTATAGCAGTCTTTTTTGCTGAACTGCTAGGTTACAGGGACGTAAACACACCACCGTCAATGGTTGTCAAGCAATGTTGGGAGGAATAAACACAGACACATATGTA
>NC_068986.1:30740010-30740371 GCF_001194135.2 Octopus bimaculoides | reverse complement strand
AAAAAAAAAAAAAAAAAATTTGCCATGAGAAATAACTCAACTTATAGATCACGTTCTCTCTGTATATGTATTGTCTCTCACACATGCTGCTCCCCCACTCTCTTCATATGGCATGCAGTTGCTTTCATTTTTGTTTAAAACTTTGTCTTCTAATGTCTGCTATCATGCACAAATCCTATTGTCTTGATTGGGTAAAAACGATCAAACTTTAAACCTCTGTAACATTTTTCTCAAATTTTTCTAGAATAAATGAATCAGAGTCAGATTAAACATGACAAACTATATCAATATACCAAATTCACAAATATTCACTTCATCATCATCGTTTAACGTCTGCTTTCCATGCTAGCATGGGTTGGAC
>NC_068986.1:30739226-30740000 GCF_001194135.2 Octopus bimaculoides | reverse complement strand
TTCTTTGTAAATCTAGTTCTTATTATAGCAGTCTTTTTTGCTGAACTGCTAGGTTACAGGGACGTAAACACACCACCGTCAATGGTTGTCAAGCAATGTTGGGAGGAATAAACACAGACACATATGTACTTATATATATATATACATATATGATGGGCTTCTTTCAGTTTCCGCTTACCAAATCCACTTACAAGTCTTAGTTTGGCCTGAGGCTATAGTAGAAAACAGTTGCCCAAGTTGCCACACAGTGGGACTGAACCCGGAACCATGTGGTTTGGAAACAAGCTACTTTATTTCATAAATATTTGCCATAAAGGCATTACAAAGAGGGGACAAACAAACATAAAAGGGGTGAAGTAGCTGTATTGATTAAATATTTACAATCTTAAATATACAATAATAATTTGATTATATTCCCAATGTTCGATTAAAGCATTGCTCATTACAGATGCAATTTGTAATGGCTTTCCTGAAAGATAGGCATCAGACCACCAGGGTAGACCCCTTGCTTTTGGCTTCCACTTACCTGGTGCCAAACACTCCCAGCTTCCTCGCCACTGGCTTCCATCTTCTCATGAATCTGTCTCGTGACAGGTACCTCTTCTCCAGCCTGATCTTACTACTAAGGTGGTAACATAAAAAGTTAACTAACCCCTGGTCAGATACAAAGGTATCCGTCACTATGCCTCTTACACGCGTGGTTATGTAAGTGTGTTGTTGAGAAAAGCAAATTTGATTTTTGAAATCCATCTTGAAGAGAAGGTTGTCCATAAA